>NW_016908892.1:547159-609114 GCF_001483705.2 Eufriesea mexicana
GCATGGTTATTGGTAGATTGGTAGTTTTATGATTGGTATTTTCTTCAGGCATGCGGAATTAGGAAAACTGACTTTTACTCGGGTCACGGTGCGTTCTGGGAGCTATGAAATATAATTATCTTTTATAGTCCACTTTGACCCTATAATGGTTCACGCCACTCTAGACGTTCGTTATACCACAGTAGCATTTTTATTGCGGATTTTATTATGGACTCGGCGTTCAGACAGGCGTCGACACCGATATCACCTTATCGAATATTTCCTTTATTTTTCGAGTACCATATAATGTATTGCAACACGACTACCGACCGGTAATGTCTAACTAAATAACGATGGTGATAATTAAAGTGGAATTATGAGAATAAATTACTTATCACACTTAGAACCACTCTTCTATGAGTTCGTTCGCTGGTTTGCAGATTGATTATTAATGTACACGACGTAGAATTAGATTAACCCTAGCTGAACGCTGTCAACTGAAATTGCTGAACTTCGACGGAAGACGCCCCTTTTTATAATGATGGATGGATATACTTCCGGAAGTTGGAAGACCCCATCCTACCATTCACCTCGACACTGATAAAACCAATGAAATTTTACCAAAAATCCATCACTACAGGATTCTCCCTCTTCTCATCCCCAATTATGACATAATGTACATAGTAATAGAATGAGTACACCCCTAAAAGAATGTTAAGAGTGCTTGGGACGTGGAACAAAAATGACTACGTGCAAGAGAATCGAATGTATGGGATGTTCATGACAGAGCCTAGCTGTCACTATTGATTTGCAACATAATTGACACTATGTTGCAAGCCTACTGTGTATTACAACAATTAGCAACTACTTTTATCTTCTCTTTTTCATCCCTCTTTCACCCTCGCAACCCCCAAAATCGAAATCGGTAATTAATCCTAGGAAAAATAATATGCCACGAAGAACAACGACCCCAATCTTCAACCCTCGTCCTCTATTGAGAACGAAAATGACTATGTGCAAAAGGATCGAATGTAAGTGACGTTTATGACAGAGCCTAGGTGTCACTATTGATTTGCAACATAATTGACACCATATCGCAAGTCTACAATTTATTATAATACTGTCATCATCCCTTTCTCATCCCTCTCTCACTCTCGCAACCTCCAAAATCCAAATCGGTAATTAATCCTGAGAAAAATAAAATTCCACGAATAACAACGACCCCAATTTTCAACCCTCATTTTCCATTGAGAACGAAAATGACTATGTGCAAGAGAATCGAATGTATGGGATGTTCATGACAGAGCCTAGATGTCACTATTGATTTGCAACATAATTGACACTATGTTGCAAGCCTACTGTGTATTACAACAATTAGCATCTACTTTTATCTTCTCTTTTTCATCCCTCTTTCACCCTCGCAACCCCCAAAATCGAAATCGGTAATTAATCTTAGGAAAAATAAAATTCCACGAAGAACAACGACCCCAATTTTCAACCCTAGTCCTCTATTGAGAACGAAAATGACTATGTGCAAAAGGATCGAATGTAAGTGACGTTTATGACAGAGCCTAGCAGTCACTATTGGCTTGTCACATACTTGACACCATGTTGCAGCCTACGGTGTATTACAACAATTAGCAACCACTTTCGTCTTTCTTTTCTCATGTGTTTTTCATCCTCGCAACCCCTAAAATCGAAATCGGTAATTAATCTTGGGAAAAATAAAATTCCACGAAGAACAACGACCCCAATCTTGAACCCTCGTCCTCTATTGAGACGTTTCCCCGGATTTACTACGACTGGTGGCGATAAAAGTATAAACGGGCTCGCAAACGAGTCGTCGCGGTTTCATCCGGATCGGCGGATCGTTTAATTCCGCCGATAGCGAAACGAAGGGAGAAGACACAGCCGAGCCGTGTGCAGAAGAAAAGGATTTACGTTTCGAGTTCTGGGTACTCAGGACGATGATTTTTAACCGAATGAATTACGGCTTATTTCGCGACGGCGGTTCGTTCATTCCCGCGCAATGAAGACCGGGGAAGAGGTGAAACGGGACGAAAGTAGATATTACCAGTCACGACCGAGACTTCCGTTCTTCCTAGGAACGCCGTCGATGGCCGTCCACTTCCATTTTCCTCTTTTTCCACGAGGCTCGCTCGTCCCTCTGCGTCTGTCGCTTCTTCGACGCAAGGCCCATTTCCACGCCAATATATGTGACGTCCGTCGCAAACCCGACCTCCCATTCAACGTGTACCGGTTTATCCCGATTTTCGATTCCTGGAAAACTTCTAGAATCTACCGAGGTTCCAAGTCTCCTGTGGGTAGTACCGCGGTTTATGGGTTGATCGACCTATATGTTTTGCATGAGAGTTCAAACCAAGATGGGATATAAATTAGAGGAAGTTATGGGGGTTTAGAGTTTCTTCGCGTTTCTCGTAATTCGAAATTTTAGAAATTTGTAAGTGGTTCTAGAGGAGGACAGAGATTGAATGATCTCTGAGAAAAGTTGTTCAGGAAAAAGATTCGAATATTTGTATTGTTTCTTTTTGAAGAAAATCTGAATTAAATTTGCAGTGATTGGTGAAGATTTGTACAAAAATTTAATTAAATCTTCCATTTTGGGAACAAAATATACATATATATGTATATATATTTTTAAAGAGAAATCATTCTTTTTAAGAATTAACTTTGCACATAAAACAAATATTTATTGAAGAAGTTGATAAAGTTAAGTATTAATTTATTGTATAATACTTCGAAAAAATGTAAAGATTTATTATAACTCGACACGAAAATTTTATAAAATTTTGTAAGTGAATTTATGTACCTGTGAATGACTCGCGTAAGGAAAAAATATTGATTGAGAAAGAAATATAATAGTAATAATAAGTAACAGAATATCGAAATGCAAAGTACCACGGAAAAATAAATTATTTTTAGGAAAATTATACTTATAGGAGAAAAGAAAAAATGACTCAACATACATGAATGCATAAATTAATTTTTCCAACGAAAAATAATATTGGATCCCCAGTGGCACGACGTTAAAAATTAAATAAAAAAGTGTTTTCGAATGTGAAAAGTTGGAAATGAATTTTCCACAAATTTGATATCGATTTTTTAATTGCTCGATCATCGTGTTAACGAGATATTAATTAATTCGTTGTTGTATTATACACGATATGGGGGAATAGAAAAATTGTACGGGGTTCTGTAGATCTTTGTTATAAAATCCTTATGCTCGAGCAAGACTGTTAATAAAGTAACATTTTTCTGAAACATCTTGCCTTCCCTGTAAAAGAATTTTATATCTTAACGAGCAATAAAATGATTTCAGTGGGTAATCCTCTAATTACTCAAGGCAATTACCTCGTAACGCGTACAAATGAATAAAGCATAGCATTCCGCTCGGCTGAAACATTTCAGAAACATACAATTCCCGATGAATTCGCCATGAGAAACGTAATTTTCCCACTATTATACCCCGCGCCAGAAATTTCCCAAGCGCCAAAGAGACATTCCACAGCGCTATCTTAAACAGAGTTGCTTGTGTATAATCTGCCGCGATTCGAGCACTTTTTGATCGCACTGAATAACATTTTGCGTACCCTAATTGATTTTAGCCAATTAGATCGGCGTTCTGTGATCCATACATTTACACGCCGAGTTATCTGATTCATTTTGGAACAATACAGCAAGATCTGCGAATATCGTATCTAGCTGAAAAATAATTGCATAAATTATGGAAAGAAAATTACATTCTTATAGAAATAAATAAATTCATAGAAACTCCGTCAAAATTAATAAAAATAAATAAAAGTAAATAAAAATAATAAAAGGTGACAAAAATAATTTGGGAAAAGGGAAAATTTAAAGAAATAATCCCACACGCTTCACTGCCAGAAAATTTGAAAATATCCTATTAATTTGAAAAATAATTAGATAAAATACAAAAACAAAATTACATTTTCCTAAAAATAAATAAATTCGAAGCTTCCTGAAAATGAATAAAAATCGATAGAAATAATAAAAATAATTGAAAAAAAAGAGGAGCTTAAAAGAGTAATTCCATACTCTACTCCTCACTGCCAGAAGCTTTGTGAATATCGTATTAATTTGAAAAATAATTGAAAAATAATTAGATAAATTATACAAACGAAATTACATTTTCCTACAAATAAATAAGTTCATAGAAATTTCGTAAAAACGAGTAAAAATCGATAGAAATATTGGAAAATACCGAAAATAATTGAATAAAAGGAGAAGCTTAAAGAAATAATTCCATACTCATCACTGTCATAATGAACGTACTATTACTCACAGAAAACCTCCCAGAAAATCTGCTTCTCCAAATTTAACTCAAACCCAACTGAAGAAAAATCTTGCAAAATTATCCAACGCTTGCAAATAACCGTAAATAACTTCTTAAAAATATTTAAATCATTCTCTGTTGCTATAAAAATGGTTCCAATCATCTTGAAGATCGTGCAAGACAACGGACCTCGTTAAAAAGATTCACTGACCCCTGTCCAACGACAGGATCACAAAGGCTGAATGCAAGAACCTCCGCGATGGGTTTACAATATGCATGAAACAGGTGCATAACAGAAGGCTGGCGCAGAGAACGGGCAGAAACGAGTAGTCATTAGCCGATTGGTCATGTTTAGTCGATGATCGGTGGATGATTAATACCCGTTCGATCCCCGCACGATCATGCAGAGAGCGTGTACTCGGTTTGCAAACGTAATGACGTGTGCGGTGGCAATTTAATGGATTAAATGGGAGGTAAATTGGCGTGGAGTTACTCTGGTAATTCGTTGCGGTGAGTGCAACAGAATCTCGTGGCCGAGCTTTTTGCCCGCATTTTTCCATGTCCGTGACTATTTGTCGTTCGTTTCTACAGGAACCCGTTTACGCCCAACACCGATGAATATGCTCATCTTTTAACCTGACAACGTTTTCGTCGCTCACAACTGTTGCTCGCAAACGTTTCTATTTTCCATCTTTGGAAAACCTATTTTCGTAGCACCGAGTTTCTGGAAGCTGCGAAAGCAGGATGTTAAAAGAAGGCCATTTTTAGAATTGGGTGGGAAAGGAAAATTTCTTCAGAACTCTTGACAGCATCCTGCAAGGGACACAAAATATTCCTTCATCATTTTGGTGAGAAACTATGAGAAAGTTGTTAATGATGAGTCGAAATATGTGAAAATGAGACTGATTGATATAAAATTTAATCAGAGTTACTTAAAATCTATACCAAAATAAGTGAAAAATTCGTGACATGAAGGAATAAAATGAAGTTAGAGTAGCGAGAAAGAGGAGTTTGCCAATGTTTGATAAAACCTAACCCAGCTACTCAAAATTTATATATAAAGAATAACTGAAAAATTCATGAAATGTTCGAAGAAAAAGGAGTTGCAGTAGCAAGCAGAGGGGCTCATCAACGTTTGGTAAAACCCAAGTCCAGGTTTGGTCATAGGTTTGGTAATCAACTAACCTAAATCTAGCCTAAGGTACACAAAATCTATCGCGAAATAATTGGAAAATCTGAGAAATTTATAAGGGAAGAAAAGTTGGAACAGTAAGTGGGACTCATCTACAGTTCGTAATACCTAAAAGCCAAGGTTCGGTAATCATCTAAGTCAGGGTTTGTTAATCACCTAGGGCAATCCTAGTCCAAGCTATTAAAAATCAATCGCGGAATATCTGAAAAATCCTCAATACATATGAAGAAAATGGCGTTGGAACATCAAGGAAGAGAAGCTCATTCACATTTGACAATACCTAGGTTAAGGTTTGATCATCTAGGCCAAACTTAGGCCAAATCACTGAAAATCAATCGCGAAATGTCTGTAAAGTCCGCAACACGTGCGAAGAAAATGGCGTTGGAACAGCAAGAAAGAGAAACTCATCCACATTTGACAATACCTAGGTCAAGGTTTGATCACCTAGGTCAAACCTAGCCCAAGTTACTGAAAATCAATCGCGAAATATCTGTAAAATCCTCAATACATATGAAGAAAATGGCGTTGGAACAGCAAAAAAGAGAAGCTCATCCACATTTGATAATACTCAAGATTTGGTAATCACCTAAGCCAGGGTTTGGTAATCACTCAAGCCAAAGTTTGATAATCACCCAGGCCAAACCTAGCCAAAGTCACTGAAAATCAATCGTGGGATATCTGAAAAATCCGCGACGCGTGGGAAGAAAAAGGAGTCGGAATAGCAAGAAAGAGAAGCTCATCAACGTTTGGTAAAACACGCGCGAGCCAGCGTGTCGCGAGCGTTTATGGAGCCGCGGCCGGAAACGGCGCGATCTACCCTTAACGATGACCCAAATGACCCATGGCAATCTCGACGAGCTCACGGTTACTAAACGTAACACGTATCCCAAGGAGCGTGCAGCGTCCGCAAAAGGAGCCTTCTCGCGGGCCGAGAAAATCGCGGTATCATTATTCCGCTCGCGCCGCCAACTGGGCGAACGTGTGCGTTGATCGTCCAACGACACGCGTGATTTACGCGACGATCGTTTAATAACGCTGTCGTTAGCTCGCGAGCTGCCCGACTCGGCGTGACCAGTGTCACCAGACGGGTTATCCGACGTTTTCTTCTCTACACGCATCCTTAATGCCGTCGAAAGATAATACCGGCTATGTGTCTGTGCGAACGCGTTCCTTCGCCTACACGGCCTGGTGGAACAGGAAACTCCGAGCTCGTAGATTCATAGAGCTCGTAGAGGACACCATAAGTGGAAAATAAAAATCGAGCAATCGATATGGCTACTAGAATTATTGTCCTTCGAATCGTTTTACGGCAATAGTACTATATTAATATAAAAGATAATGCGTTGCATTATTCTTTTATTAATTATTAATAATTAACAATACTATATTGCACTACATCTGGCAAAGAATTGAAAATTTCACATTCACTCTTCGATATCTTCTGTTATATCTATATTAAATTTACTAATTTATTATTATCCATATTCTAATATCTATTATATCTAATATCTCGTGTTCCATTCTTCTAAAATTCATTTGACCAATCATGGTTGATAGTAGATCTCAGTCACTTGTCTGCCATATTTTAAACATAGGTATAATCAATTCGCTGATCTATTATGATCTATAAATTATTCTATTCCAGAATCTCATAATTCCATTTTTCTAAAATTCTTCTTATTTCATCCCTTCGTTTACCGGTTATTTGGCCGCTCATGGTAGATCTGTCACTCGTGTTTGCGATTTTTTAAACATAGGTATAATCAGTTCGCTGATCTATCATAATCTATAAATTATTCTATTCCAAAATCACACGTTCCATTTTTCTAAAATTCTTCTTACTTCATCCCTTCGCTTACCGGTTATTTGACCGATCATGGTAGATTTCAGTCACTTGTCTTTACAATTTTTTAAACATAGGTATATTCAATTCGCAAATCTATAGTAATCTATAAATTATTCCAATCCAAATCTCGTATCGAATTTTCCTAAAATTCTTCTTATTTCATCCCCTCGTTTACCGGTTATTTGACCGCTCATGGTAGATCTCAATCACTCTTGTTTGCGATTTTTTAAACATAGATATAACCAATTCGCTGATCTATGATGATCTGTAAATTATTCCAGCCCAATATCTCGTATCTCATTTTCCTAAAATTCTCCTTATTTCATCCCTTCGTTTACCGGTTATTTGACCAATCACGGTAGCTTTAGCGTTAACCCATCTCCCTAAAAACATCTTAAAAATTCACCAAAAATTCGCGAAAGTCGATGATTTCTGCTAAACCGAGTCCAAACAATCGCCAAACATCGTCTCCCTCTCGATTCAAAAAATCCCGCGAATTACCTAACGAGGGTACAGATTGTGTAGATCTAATCAACCTCTGGTTGAACAACGAAAAACGAAGGGCTCGACGAAAGAACATGGAAAACTTCGTACATAGTCATCCACGCTAATCTATCTTACGGGAACTTTCAATTCCAAGGCGCTCAGGCCTACGGGATCCCGTGTAGGCCGGCGATGGGAACGATTGCTGCCGGTTATTGGCTTCCTAAACACGTCAAGACTAATGATTTACCCGTCTTCGCCGCGGCATCGAAGATCGCTATTTGCACGATATTTCCTGTAATAACGGCCGTGTTCTTCCGCAAAGCGTGCACGAAGGGTTAAAACGGTGTATCAACTCGTTACTGGCAAACACTAATGAGTCGTTTAGCGAGCATAAACGTTGCTAGGTCGCCTTCACGTGTTTTCCTATGAGGCACGTGAACGAGGATCGCAGGCATAAGTGGCGGATCGAGGATCGTGCTATGATCGAAATAATTGAACTTTCGGTATTTCTGCCGTTCCGAAGAAACGTTAAGGAAGCGTTTCTTAGGGGTGTAAAGAAGTTTGGTTAGGCTCGCTAGTAATTTAAAGATCACTTAACACTCCAGGACCAAGGAAGACCGAGGAAGATACAAGATTAATTATACAAAATTAATGTATCAGCATATTTTCTTGGATACGAGCAACGGTATCAATGGGTAGCCCAAGGTTCAGAAAGATTGATTACCCGGAATTATTATAATAATTTCTACCCTAGCTTAACACTTTGACTGTCACGTTGGTCATATATGACAGGTTATGGCTTCTCCTGTGATGCCACGATGGTCATTGGTGACTGGGGTGCTTGAACTACTTACAATTGTAAAAATTGAATGAAAATTGACAGTTAGGTAATTGTCAATCGTTACCAAGGCGCCGTAGTGGTCATCCATGACTGTCAATAAGATAAACGCTGCATTGGGTAAGAATATTGTCTTATATCACCAATTTATTATTATTTTACCATTATATGCTTTGAATAATAAAAATATTCCCATGATTCCTTCGACGAAACATGTGATTTCGGCGTGGTTGTCAAAGTGTTAAGCATTCACAGCTGAAGACTCCTTCGCTGCGGTATCAAGCCTTTGACAGCTTCTTGCTTCATTTTTCTTTCTTTTTATGAAGTAACGTATCAGTTATCTTGGAACGTGTGTATACGTGTGTTTCGAAGATTTTGTAATATTATCTCGCAGTTAATATCGACTATTAATCTTTATAATTTCGCTAAGTGGCGACCGGGAACCTCTCGAGTGCATGGGGTTAATGATCCGACCTGTGTCCAGGAAAAATGGCCGGTGCATGGAAGAAAGAGGGTAATTGGTTTTCTCTATTTTACCCGGGGTCTGACGAAGTAAAATCTTGCAGATAAAATCGGTAATAAAGTAATAAACCCTTAGAATTTTCTTTCAACTGTCAACTCCAAAGATGGTCATTTTTATTATCGGAATAGGAAAATTAACTTATTATCCTGACAAACGAGTGTCTGAATACCTTGGAACGATAACTGTCGATGGTTTTTATCCTACTGGCCCCCAGTTTTGCACTAATCTTCCCTAATTATAGTTTCAAAATGAAGCGAAAAATGACAGGATCTTGCAAAGATTTCAAAGACACACGAACACGCTATTACCCCTAAAATTGTGAGTCACAGTCTACAAATTGAACTAACTCCATCCAAAAACTACATTCTAAATTTAAACAAAATAAATTGATTAACCAGTTACCTGTGATTCACTCGTCATGAAGAAATGACAGTATTTGGTGTCATAACGAGTATACTCGTCATATGTGTGAAATTTAGTCACCATTGGTTATTTGAATTGTAATTTTAATTAAAACAAAAATATAGTTGTAAATTTGAAGACGTTTGGAATACTTGGAGGTCAAATCAAAATAAAATTAACAAATAAAAAAATAAAAATAATTTGAGATAAATTTATGCATCCCCATACGCATTGTTTGAAGATTATCAGTTTGTATAACCTGTAAAAACAAAAGTTGAAAAGCAACCAACCTAATGCTAAAGCCTGAGAATGAACTATGACAGGGTTCTTTCAAAAATGGACTACCAAAGAACAAATGTGTATGTATTTGATTTTCCTTGCGTTTTTCGTTTATTACAAATATAATATAAATTTATATTAAGCGAATAAGTAAATATTAGTAATAAAATTGTTGAGTGTATAACATAAAATCGTCTTCTTAATTCAATACATTAACAACGACACCTATTCTGTGATTGACGAGTATACTCGTCATATACACGATGTCAAAAAATGTCGCGACAGTTAACTGGTTAAATACGTCGGTTTGAAATAAAACGAATAGAAATAGAAAAATGGAATGTCGAAATTAAACCTCTCTAAATCGCATTGCCGCGACAGTCGCAAACCAGTCTACACACCTGCATGAGCGAAGGCAGGCCATGAGTGTCAGAGCCTAAGGGTCCAAGACCAACTGCACAAATGGACTTCCGTCATCCACTAGAAAGCGTCCATAAAACCGAGGAAAAATACATCGAGGGTAATAAACCATCTCCATAGTGGTCTGGGTGCTCCACAGTCCCAACCTAGCCCATGGACATCCCTAAATGATCATCTCCACTGAGGAGACGCACAGTCAAATGACACTTAGACTCTTCTAGTGTTAGTATAATTCGGTGGCTGACGTGGAGACGCTCGGATTCGAATCCGATCCGAAAGATAGCCAAATGACCCGGAGGATCACCGGTCTTGCGTAAAGCTGGCAGGAATAATGATAGCTCCCCCGTGGCCGTGCACCAGCTTATTATTACACTGGTATCGCGCGCTGCCGTCGGCGCGGAGTTCCTTTTCCACCGCGTCGGAGTCGAAGAACCACAGGAAGAAGCAGAAGAAGAAGCAGAAGCAGAAGAAGAAACAGAAGAAAGAGAAGAAGAAGAAGAGAGAAGAGAGAAGCTTCACGAGTGCCTCAGCAGCTCCGGCGTCTCTCTCCCTTCCTCTCGTAACACTGTTCGTTCACCCGACCTTCGCAAGGTCACCGAGCTAGGATGAAAAAAGGAAGACCGGAGGTAAGAGGAGGAAGAGGGAAGAATAGAGGAGAGGGGTTTCGCGGAGGAAGAGGAAGAGGTAGGGTCTAATCAACGCCCGGAGTCATGCTCCAGAGAACACTGCAGGAAGGAAAGGCGGAAAGAGGAAGGGAGAGAGGGACAGGTTGCACAGGGAAAAAAGAAGCAGAGAAGAGATTGGAGGTGTAACACGTAGAAGAAGAAGCGGTGGATGAGGTGCTAGCTCGATGAAGGAGACAACCGCTCAACGAGGAAATAGAATCGCTTGCCTAACGAGTCGGAGTTAGACTGTTGGACAATCTGTTATATAGAGGTGTTAATGGTCCTCGTGATACCTTTGCCACGTGTTATTTTTCACCTTGGCTAACGCGTATTTCGGTGATCAGGACTCGTCCTTTTAGGTTCCACCCATCTCGTATACTGGAAGGCGAGATAGGGTCCATTAGCTGACGAATTGGAGATCTACTGTCTCGAGAAATCTGTCATAGAGAGATAATTCTGGGGTGATAATAAATCCGATGACACGTTTCACCTGGTAAATGTCTATTCTCGTCTTTAAAAATCATCGAACCCTTTAGACTATGCTTCACGTATGCTGGAAGGCTTGGAAATGGACATAGGGTCTATTAGCTGACGAATTAGAGTTCTACTGTCTCAAGAAACATTTATAGTAAGCTAATAAACCGTTATAGTGAGCTAAATCTGGGGTGTTAATAAATCTGATGACACATTTCATTACTGTTATAGTTGTCTCTGACAAATGTCTATTTTAACCTATTAGCTGACAAATTAGGGTTCTACTGTCTCAAGAAACATTTATAGTAAGCTAATAAACCGTTATAGTGAGCTAAATCTGGAGTGTTAATAAATCTGATGACACATTTCATTACTGTTATAGTTGTCTCTGACAAATGTCTATTTTCGTGATTAAAAATCATCGGATCCTTTAGTCTCTATGCGTTACATATGCTAGATGGCATTGAAGAGGAAATGGAATCAGTTAACTGGCTTAATAAATCCGATGACACGTTTCACCTAGAAAATGTCTATTCCCATGTTTAAAAATTATCGGATCTTTTAGACTCTATGCATCACGTATGCTGGAAGGCTTGGAAATGGACATAGGGCCTATTAGCTGACGAATTAGGGTTCTACTGTCTCAAGAAACATTTATAGTAAGCTAATAAACCGTTATAGTGAGCTAAATATAGGGTGTTAATAAATCTGATGACACATTTAATTACTGTTATATTTGTCTCTGACAAACGTCTATTTTCGTGATCAAAAATCATCGGATCCATTAGTCTCCATGCATTACACATGCTACATGGTATTGAAGAGGAAATAGAATCGATTAGCTGACGAATTTGTGGTCTATTGTCAAAAGGATTACAGAGAGACAATTTTAGGGTGTTAATAAATTCCATGACACATTTTACTTGGCAAACGTCTATTCTAGTGTTCAAAAATCATGGAACCCTCTAGACTCTACACTTCACGTATGCTTGGAGACATGGGAAAGGACATAGGATCCATTAGCTGACGCATTAGATATCTACTGTCTCGAGGAATCTGTTAGACAGAGACAATTCTGAGGTGTTAATGAATCTAGTGACACGATTCACCTGGAAAACGTGCATGTATGTGATAAAAATCATCGAACTCTTTTGACTCTATGTGTCACGTATGCTGGAAGGTTAGCTAACGAATTGGAGATCTACCGTTAGAGTTATCTGTCCTGAACAGACGATTCTGGGGTGTTAATATACTTGATGACACGTTTCGCGTGTGTGATCTTTGTCCCGTGGTGATGTGCTTTTGGTATTCAGGATTGATCAGATGCTATGGACTGCGACACGTCGTGCATGCCGGAAGGCAGGGATGAGAAACAAGTCGATCAGTCAAGGCCTGGGGATATGCGACGCCTACCTGCGCGAGTCCTCTCAAGTGCCTCTTCGTGCACGAGATTCGTGATTAAACCACGCATTGCTAGTTGATGCTAGGATAAGCTGGGAATGGAGTTTCGATCGTAGATGCGATCGTCAAATGGATAAGACCGCGTCGATTGATGATGAACATAATTGTCATGTCAAATAATGGAGGATGGGCTACAGGTTATTCTATCGAATCTCTGGTGGTTTACGTTGCGTGACAAACGAGCTGAAGTTGCCATGCTTGTTGCAGACACAATAGCAAGCTTAGGATCAAAAACGAATCGAGTACCAGCGGAGTATTTCCTCGATAGCACAGTTTCACCCTAACGATCATTTAATACCGACTTCGAACATGTACATAACCTCAAACAGCTTGGAGAAATGATGCCCCGATATTCAACATCTGCCGCCATATTTTTAACCCCATGGTAGATGACGAAGAAAAGAAAAGCTCTAAAAGAAGAAAAGAAATGTGTGCACCAGAAAATTGCATAGTTAAATAATCAAAGTGCTAAGGAAGAATGAAGAATTTTTAATTAAGAATTAGAAAATGGTCATTCAGGCCCCGATGGGTTCACTGCCAAACCGAGGTACGAAGGAACCAGAGTATCCCCATGAGCAACAAAAAGCCAGCATGGAGGAGCCAGGTGTACCCCGGAACAAAGGGTAAAAAAAGAAAAGAAAAGAAAAAGAGGATCGATCTCGTTACTTTATTGTCGCGTCGGGGTCCGCGCGAAGCGGACGCGCGCGGTCGTCGCAACACGCGCGGTATCCGGTGGAACCCGTTTTCGTCGATCCGCCGCGTATCGAGAACCCTTCGACCTCCTCCGCTTCCCTCCGCCGTCGTGTTCCCCCCCGTGTAGTCGTGCTGCTGCGTGTCGCGCGATGCCGGGTTAAAAATAACACCTCGCCGGATATTTATAGCGACGGTGGTGGTGGTGGGGAGCAAAGAGAGAAGCGAAGGGGTAGGAGTCGGGCCCGAGAGGAACGTTTGAAAAAGAAGAGGCACGCCCGAGCGGAGAGTAGAGCCGGAGAGAAGGGAAGAGGCGCATCGGGCAGATCGGAGGCGATATCTGTCGCACGGACAAGCGTAAACGGGTGGAAGAGGGACGAGAATCGTGGAAAGAAAGATGAGAGATGAGAGAGTGAGAGAGAGAGAGAGTGAAAGGGATGACGGGAGAGGAGGGATAAGAAGGGACGCGGTTGCGAGAGCGTGCAACCTGCGCCGCGACTATCCACGATGGAGGGAGAAGAAGGTAGCCTGCTAGTCGCGGGTTGCACGGGGTAGTTCAAGTGGAGCGATGCAGCGCATTAGATGAAGAGGAGCACGCGACGAAGAGGGACGAAAGGACGAAGGGACGAACGAACGCGGTAAGAGGGAGAGGAGAGGGGAGAGAGAGAGAAAGAGAAACGGGTGCAATGCGCCTGGAGCGAGGTGGCCTTGACGTGGGCCGACCGGCGAGGGCAAGGACGACTGCCCTAGGGAGATCCTCTTCTTTTTATTCCCTCCACCTTGACTGGCCGCCAGCATCATCCTCGCGACGAGGACTCCCGGCCTGCAACCGCGCCCATCCATAAGTTCGCGTATATAACGACGAACGTTCCTATTACATTCGCGGAACGAGTGGCGGGATATCAGAGCCCGTAAGCCGGCTGTTTCTCCATACGACGATGTTACGTTCGCTCTATGGTCCGTTGTATAACACGCGGTGTCCCGAGATGGCTAGTAAAATCGGACGGGATACGATTCTACGCGTAAAAATAAGACTAAAAGATAAAATAACGTTTTCTCGTTTGAGGCTCCGTTTGGGAGAAAACGGAGATCAAAAATTGGTCGGGTGGACGCGCACTCGGCTAACTTCAGACCAATATGGCGGCGCCCGACGGAGCGCCGTCGCCTGTAACTTCTAAGCGGATTTTCTCCGAATCGACGCAACGAGGGAAAAAATTTTATTCCACACTTTCGACTCGTTTTTACGCGTAGAATAATATCCTCGCAGATTTTATCGCTAGATCTGAAATGCGAGTAACTATCGACGCGACGTTGGTCGTATCCATCGAGCTGCCCGACGTAACAGCGCGTCCGCGCAGAGATCGCATTGAAGCGCACGTTTCTTGCACGTCAGGACGTTTAGCGAGTTATCTGAAAAACGCGTGGAGCGAAGACAATCGATATCTTCGTTGGATCGGTATCTTCTTCTTTGCAGCGGAGGCCTTTTGTCTAGCGGAATGGCCGCCTCCTTTCCCCTCTCATTCCACACCCCGTCGCCGTGCCATGTCCTTCCTCCAGCGAGACAACGAGGATCGTCCCTGAGAGTTGCCCGGCTCCAGAAGTCGTTGGAATAATTCATGACGTCGCGATCTCGCGCACGAGAATAGTTTATCGCGAGGGCGGCCGTGGAGGGGTAGCGGAACACGGGGTGAAGAGGCCTGATCGGAAATCGATTCACGTACCGATAACACGCGGGCCCTCTTCGACTTTTCTCCAGGGGATGAAGGGTAAGGAAAAATGGTAACGAGTGTTCACTCATTCCTTCGGCATCACGCGAATCGAATATTTGATTACAGCAATTGGGACGTTCGGGAAAGTTTGAGAAGCCGGTTTAGCCGGTCGTTCGATCTTAAGATTCATCCAGTGAAATTCTAGTAACTTTTCCAACTACCGTCGAAGAGGAATACTTTTGCCAAAAGACCTAATTTTTATATTCTTATCTCCTATAATTCGCGAATTTAATTTTTTAGATATCCTCCATATAATGATTTAAAACAATTTAGAACTATTATTCGAAATTAAAACAATTTTCCTATCTATACAGAAGAATACATAGTTACTAGATTGGATGCCACGAGGGTCACAGGTGATGCGCTAATAGCGCCACGGTGGATACCAGCGACACTAAAATTAACCAACGATACCTAACCTAAATAGCCAATTAATATCAGTGGAACTTTTAGTATATATCATTGCTATTAATAACCATTAATAATCCCTACTTACAACGATAGATAGAAAAATAGAAACAAAGGATCGCAGGAATTTTAAAGGAAATAAGATAATGAAAAATGCCAGAAGATCAAAACTTGGGCAAGGCAACTTCTTTTATCACAAATCACGATATTATAGGACATTCGAAAGGCCCATCAGTGTCATGGAATGGCCGATGAATGGATAAAGATATCGCGTTTGGTTCATCGGCAGAGGAGCGTTCAGGCGTTGCAGCATCCGCGGCGAGTGCCCCGGCATAAATTAGCGCCGCAGAGATCCATATTAATCGGCAGCGGGGCACACGAGCTCGCTGACAGCGGGCACGATATCGACCCCGGCAGAAATGATTTGTCGGGCCCTGTTCGGTTGCGTGGCGGGCCCCTCTTGTCGTAACATTCGGTACGAACGAGGAAATCGTAAAACGAAGATGTAGCGGCGCTGTGAGCGCCGAGCCGACACGGGGCCCGGGCCCTCGATGCCCGGGTAACGACGCGATAAATAACCAAAGATCGTCGATCGCTTGTCGGTTTTAAATGCGTGTACACGCGATAAATATCGCATCGCTGCCGGTACACATCCACGCGTGTGCCAACGATAAATTCCACGCCATGAACAGACGCCTGCTCTAATCACCGCGATTCAAGAACCGAGTCTTTAGGGGGAGTAAATGACCATCGATCGAGTATTCCCTGGGTTCATCTATTTATCCCGAACGAGGGAGTTTGAGAGTCTATGAAAGAAATATATAGCGAGTCTCTGGAAGGGGGGAATAATTTCAATTGTGAGATGAGAAATGGGTAATGGGGGCCTCATGAGTGAAATGATTGTTTATGGAAGTTTGTTGGATTTATTTATTTAGAGAGTTTATTTATTTTTGGGGAGTTTCGTGATTTTATCAATGAAATCTGATTCTGACTATTGGGGGACCTTCGAGGAGCGAGTCTTTAGGGGTACGAGATTAGATAATTGATCGTAGGTCATGGATGGATTTATCTGTTTATTAGGTGCAGTGATTCTTGTGATTTCATAGAGAGAATGTATCCGAAATTTTTGAAAAGGAAAAATAATTTTTATCACGAATGGAAGAGTGACTGAAGGGTTCAATGGTCAACTAGGGGTACGAGATCAGATAATTGCTCGTAGGTATTGGTTGGATTTATTTCTTTATCAGATGCAGTGATTTTTACAATCTCGTGGAGAGAATGTATCCGAAATTTTTGAAAAGGAAGAATAATTTCTATTACGAATGGGAAACTAAATGGAGGGCCCAATAGTCAATTAGGGGTACGATATTAGATATTTCTAAAATTTATTTATTTACCAGAAATTTCTGGCAATTTAGAACGAAAATAATTATAAATATTCCTAGAACTATAAATTCCTTGGGGCTACGAGATAAAACATTTCACTACCCCATAAAATCTGTTTAAATTCTTACAAATATACAATTACGTACTTACAATATAATACGTACATATATAAAATTTTACAGGTGTGAAACATTTTGGAACACCTCGAAGACCCAAAATGCAATTAAATCGAGAAATGAAATTAAGATACAGGTATGCCTAGTCTGCGAAGATGAGAGAATTCTCCTATTTTTAATTACGAAAGACCTATCGAAGAGACATGTTATTCCTTCTCGCGACTCCAAATTTTTCAACAGATCCCACAAACGTTCAGCAACCCCCGAAGACTATACCGTCGATTCGACCTAACCCGTCTCTGCAACCGTGAATTTTCAACACGCTCCTCGAGTCGTAAATTGCCCAGAATGTACGCGAAGATATCGCATAAAATTCATACCGCGAACCTTCCGTCGATTCTACTTTTTGCCGGTGCAATTCCCGATTTTCAATGGATGCCTTCACGCATGAGCGGCTACGCGGAAAAGAATTTCATTTGCCATTTCCACGCGCTCTAAACGGATCGTTGGTAGTACCTTATGGGGAAAAATCCGTGCGAAGACCCGTCCACCCTGAATTCCTTCGTGACCCAGGATTTTCAGAATAGGTTCCTCGAATCGTTAATCACGGGGAACAGTCCCCGGTATGTGGATCACGATTCAACGCGTGAACGGGGAGATCGACGAGAATCGACATCTCGAACGTATTAATTTCGCTGTTTGCGATGCGTCAAGGTGTGTAATTGAAGATGTACCAGCGACGGGAGGGGAACAATGATCGTTCGAATGGAAACGATCAACGCGAAGATGCGTGAAATGAAGGCGAACGGAGAAGAGTCCGCGGAGCGTTTCAAAGGTTCCATGCACGCCTCTGCGGTATGGTTAATTTTATTTCAAAACTCGTGGCAGAGGTACTTGCGTTAATCAAATCGATGTTTGTCTCGTTCGAGAAGGGAAAAGTATTTTTGAAAATTTTGAACAGGGATTATGGTGGAATAAGAGGATTGATCTTTGGGGGTAGCTTTCATTATTTTCTACACTCGAGTGGAAAGAGTTTATACAATGTTCCCATTCTTCGTAGTCTATGAGACCTAAATCAACACCTAACTTAGGGATTGAAGTCGTGTATCACGAAAGGATTTATATATTGGTTAGATTCCATCAGGGTTGTGATCGAGGAACAGTCCAAGTTTCATTGAATGGCTATCATTTTTCAAATTTTAGAATTCTAGAGTCTCAGGTGCAACTCATTTTTATATATTTTGTGACGAGGATTACAGCAGGTTTCAATGGAATGCAAGAATTAACTGTTGGGACAGTTTTTATTATTTTCTTATGCCAAGAAATTAGACTAGAAAATTTGTGCGAAGATTCCTCAACATCTACAACAGCTGAATCAACCCCTAACGTATACCTCGTGTATCACGATATAGTTCTCATACTACCACTGGCAAGAAACTTAAATTAATCTTCTTATGCTTGGAGAATGTATACGAAGTTCGTATTCTTCGTAGCCTATGACACCTGAATCAACCCCTAACTTAGTGGTCGAATTTGTATATCGCGAAAGGATACATGTATTGGACAGATTCCATCAGGGTTGTGATCGAGGAACAGTACAAGTTTCATTGAATGGCTATCATTTTTCAAATTTTAGAATTTTAGAGTCACAGGAACTGTAACTCATTTTCATACAATTCGTGATGAGGGTTATAGCAGGTTTCAGTGGAATGCAAGAATGCAGTGGAATGCACCATTGGGGTAGTTTTTAATATCTTCTTATGCCTAAATAACAGGCTGTAGAATATTTATGTGAAGATTCCTCAACATATACGACAGCTGAATCAACCCCTAACGTAGATCTCATGTATTACGACACAGTTCTCACACTACCTCTGGCAAGAAACTTAAATTAATCTTCTTATGCCTGGATATTAGGCTGTAGAATGTTTATGCGAAGATTCTTTAACGGTTCACGTACTACCCCTAGCAAAAAGTTTTGGCTAAACTCAATTATTTTCTCGTCGACGATAAACAGAAGCTCAAATTACTTCCTTTTTATTTTAAAAAGATAATTTTGGTGAATGTCGAACCATCAGTTTGACTGGAAATTTCTTGCTAGGGATAGTATTAGTCAGATTCTATAATCGCTGATTAAATGGTGCCCAACAGCTTAAAAATTTTATGGAAAGCTCATAACGAACCAGACTCCTCACCATACCACAATTTTTCCACAATCACCTACCCATTTCCAATAATAAGCCAAAATCAGTCATTCAACCCGAATGATTCTAATATATACCAAATTCTCTTCCATATTCTTCAAAAAAGCGCGAAAATAATAAAAATTTTACCAATTTTAACTTACAAAATAAATATATTTCCTTACACAACCTTTCCCATAATCTTCGGTCTCGTACACCTGACTCTTCCATC
Organism: Eufriesea mexicana; assembly: GCF_001483705.2. Taxonomy (NCBI): domain Eukaryota; kingdom Metazoa; phylum Arthropoda; class Insecta; order Hymenoptera; family Apidae; genus Eufriesea; species Eufriesea mexicana. Next base: position 566,824 of record NW_016908892.1, read on the forward strand.
AATTGCCATGACAGAAACAAAAGCACAGATAAGCAAAGTGTATAGACAAACCAAGCATTCGCGTACCCTCAGGCGTCAGAAAGTAAAATGCAAACGTATACTTCGTATTTTACATCAATAACAAGAGAAAAATTAAGCAGGCCTGGAGTTAACCTAAAACCTTGCAGATCGTGATCTCGGTTAAATTTCCGAAGAATACGGGTGGACGAAGCTGGAAGAAGACTGTCGAGGAAAGGAAGGCGTGTTCCGAATGGCTCCGGGCCGTGTAGCCGGTTGTCGAAAAGCAAATCCCGGTGTTTGCCGGCGGAGAGCGCGACGGAGCGTGCGGCAACGCGAGGCGAAGCGCGAGGGTAAAGCTCGAGGCGCATCGCGCGAGTCGGCAAATAAGCTTTATGCGAGGCGACTCGGGGCCGGCTTCGATAAAAGTGGCGGCCCAGCGCGAACATCGTCCACGAAAGCGAGAACGAAATATCCGCGCTGACATATTGACACAGGGGAGTCGTAATTCGCGCCTCGCGGACAAACAGAGGGCTGCCCGTGGCCGGCTGTGAAAAGAGCCCTGCGCCTCAAGGGCGATTTCGTTTCGCCTGCAACGGAGTGCGAACAGCCGGTGCAAATATTCGCCAGCTGACAGAAGAAGAGCCGAGAAAACGGACGTGCCATGCTTCCACGTCCTATGGTCGCATCTTTCGACGCCTCCACCTTCTACGTGGTGCCCCAACTGGAACGGACCGGGTCCCAGAGATCATAGATTTCTTGGATTTTTCCCGTGTCTTCTCCGGTGCCTAATTTCTCGTGGGCTGCAGAGGTGAGTTTAGATTAGGTTTGGGGAATGAAGATTCGGTTCTTTGTTAATAGATATGGCTTTGAATCCTGGTCATATTTTCTGATAATTTGGATATAATAAATGACCTAACCTAACCTAACCTAATCTGCTCACTAAAGTTATTATTAATTAATCTTTGAACTAATTTTTCAGTGACAATCTCGAATTAGTATGAATATTTCTGAATCAATTCTTCCAATTTATGTTAAATATAATGCGATGAAGCTCAATGTAGTAGATATGTTGATAGCATTAAAACTTTTGATAAATATAGTAAATGTTTGAAATTCTCGACCCTATTTTTCACCACCCTTTGTGTAAGACACCCATCCAACAGAAAATATGACTTCCAAATACTATGGAGAGAAAAATATGGCATCTATCGTAATAAGATTTAGCCATGTCTCCATTATAACCAAGCAACTATACTGTCCTAACCTCAAACTTATACCCATTACCTTTACAATACAGAATATGAGTGTGAAATACATTTAATAACAAAAATATACATATCCTATCATCATAAAATTTGGCTTGCATTCTACCAAATACAAATTACTACTCTTTCCTAACCTCAAAACTACAAAAATTCAATTTCCGCTCACCCTGTATATAAGACACCTATCCAACACAGAATATGGTCCTCAGATACATTTAATATAAAGAAATATATGTATCCTATCAAATTATATTTGGTCACCACTCTAGTGTACCCAAATAACCACCCTTTCCTAACCTCAAAGCTACAAAGGTTCAACTTCTGCTCACCCTGTATATAAGACACCTATCCAACACAGAATATGATCTTCAGATACATTTAATGTAAAGAAATATATATATTCTACCAGAATGAGAATTGGTCGCTACTCTATCAAATACAAATAACTACCCTCTCCTAACCTCAAAGCTGCAAGAAGATTCAACCTAACCCCGACAGACGTGATGTAACACCGAACTCGCAACAAAGTTCCCAGACTAAGAGACGCATTCGTGACCAAGATACTCGCGGCAGGACGAAAAATCCCCATAATGCAACCCCGTGAAAGAAGACGCGAACTGTTGAGAAGGCGCAGCGCGGCTGTTGCCGCGACTCTTGACGCCATTACAGCGGTCGGACGCGAAAGAAGCTCCGGGTGGAATCTCCGAGAAACGGGTAGACACTAACGAACGATCAAGGGTTACGCACAGGCCGCTAATTATGCTGCGGCAATTAAAAAACTGCTATCTTCCCGGCGGCCGGGCTAGCAGCACGGTTATCGCGCGTTACAAGCGGTACAAGCGTGTACGAGCGTCTTGTTAAAGCGTTGTATACGTTACTAATTAGAAGTAATTACTACGCGTGACACACGTTGGCCCTTGGATTGGCCGCAGGACCGAAGAGACACAGAGAGAGACAGAGGGAGCGAACGCTCTACCCTACGGCTCTCTCTGTGTTCGCTAAGTGGCCACGTAGAAGGGTTACATGCTCGCGACTAAGTATCAACGATAATGAGACCGTAGAAGCGGTGTTTAGATAAAACGGAACTTCGAAAAACCACCGAGACACTGTATGACAGAAAAATCCGTTGGGGAGTAATTATCTTGTTTACCTGGTTATATCCTCTTACGCTAGGGAATTTTTTTTCATGCCACTGTCAAAGAACCTTTGCGTACATTTGAAACAGGAAACCTTTGGAACCAGAAGTCTTATTTTGAGGAAAAATTTGTTTAGATAATAATGTTCTTTTTCTGTTTCCTTTCTTCTTTTGTTAATGGAGATAAAACAAGATGGCGAACCGAGTGTAAAGGGGTAATTCACATGACTCACTGAGAAGTCGGTGTTGTAAGTAATACTGTTGTAAAGGGAAATGTTTAAAAAATGATATTTTTGGCATCGTCTGGAAATGAAAAATTCCTTCAGGACCTTTAACCCTTTGACTACTATGGGCGCTTATAAATCTTGCGCTTGCGATACTGTGGGTACCTAGAGGGTTCGAACGTTACTTTTGCTGTTAGATTTTAAGGATGTACAATAATTTAATGCAAAATACGAAGAAATATGTAGTGGAATATAATATTTTGATTATTATTTGAATATATAATAATCTTAGAAATGCACATCTAACGCAAAGTTTGAATGTTCTAAGTGTACATCGAAAATGGGTTCCTATAGATTCGTAAGGTATCATTGGCGCGTTTCAAGGTTTGCTATAATCAAAGGGTTAATTGATTATGGCGTGTTATATATATTACATATAAAATATATTGAACGAAATAGAATATCGAGAAGAAATAGATCTTTTTCGTTAGTTCCTGCAAATTTCGTGCAGTTCATTAAAAGCATCAGCTTCGTCAACTTTTTCATCGCACAACTGATGATTTCAGTCACTTTTACTGGCTATAGCCTTAGAAGAAAATCGGTGCTCATAATACGAGTTACTTTCCTGCAAAAACACGGTCTTACGTGTCTCGTTTCTGCAGTGTTAATGTAATGTAATAAAGGTAAAAGTAATTTATCTGTAATAAATGCTTGTCAGAGGCAGAGCAATTTAGAATTATGAAGCGATGACTTTCTTGTGAGAAAGTACAAAGGTGTGCAGAGGAAAAGTTTCCCAAGCATTGTCGGAAAAGTGATTTTATGCGAAGGTACGGTTAGCCGAGGTTTCATTGATTCACGATCTTTCACGGATTCTTAGAAATTCTAGGGCCTAGGTAATAGGAAACGGCCGTGAAATAATCGATTAATTAGTGCTCGAATGGGTCGTATATCTTACGTTGAACTTTTAATGGATTTTATATGCACGATGGAATTTCTTTCGCGAAGAATATTCTTTGTTGAATATTGATGAGAAAATGGAAAATGGAAGATAAATCGAAATAGATGGCTTAAGCCCACACGTTTATACAATAGCAGGAAGAAACGAAGAGATATTTTTTCAGGATAAACGCAAACGTGATTTACGTGGTAATATCTGCGTCAGATAATAATTTACAAGTTCATGAATTATAATATCGCTTTCAAGCGCAGAGAGCTGTCCTTCCATTTTTAATCGAAACGACGAACAATCGCGTCGATCTAAATCGATAATTTCATTCTTCCCCAAGGACCTTTGAATTTCGTTCCAGGATTTATGACCTGTCAATCGAATAATCGTAAATTAAACGACAATGCAAAGACTCGACTGGATTTTAAAAGGTAGTTTCGCTTCTGCACGCGTGGTGGCGTTGTGCTCAATACGATCGCGCTTACTCTTATATTCACACTCTATGTCTTCTCTTTTCTACGGCTTTGCAGGAATATGCGAGACAGGTGCATAATATAAAAACATTCGTTTATATCGTGTGTCACATACCCGTTACTATACACAACTACGGTAATTACAATTTAATTTAATATTAATAAGTGTGCTGCATTTACTTCACTAATCGATCGTAATATTTATCAGAATTAAATTAAACTCGATTTAATTAATAAAACAAACCTAATATTTACCCCTAAGCTAACACGCGAATATCCCTGTATACCATCATACAATTGTTTCAATCCCAAAGCAATGCTTTCCGTCTGTTTCTTCCTCTCCGCGAAGCCACGATCAATTACAAGCAAACAAAATTAAATCCGAAGGGGAACGTGGCGCCCCCACTACGGCGCGCGCAAATTCGAAATGAAAATCCGCGCGCAACGGGAAGCGCGTTAAAGTGACGCGGACCCGGGGTCGCGAAGGTCATCTCGTATCAAAATGTACAAAATTGTTGCAGTTTCATTCCGCGCACCGTTCAATCTCGGCATCCGCGCGTGGTGTATATTACAAGCCGCGCCTCCGACTGATAGACCGCTCCCCACTCCGCTGGACCACTCTTCCCCCACCCCGCGCACACCCGCGCACACCAATGCGCCCCCACCGGCGACCGTGACCGGTCGCGGCATTAAAATAATTTAATTTAATACCCGGCAATTCCGCTTATTACCATTGCAACATCAATTTTAATAATAGTCCTCTCCGCTCGGTGAGATTCTATCCCGACACCCCCTTGCCCTGTCCCGCCACCCCCCTTTCCCCACTTTCGACCTCTTCCCGCTGTCCCGCTTCCACTTCCTATGGCGGCCGTCCATCGGCATCGCGCGGCGTTTCCTGTGCCTCTCGCCGCGAATGCTAACGTCTCGTCGACGTCGAACCCGCTCGACATTACACCGTCGTAGAGCTAATAACATTCGTAACGCGTTACACGCTTTTTATCGCGTTAATTGACTGCCTTCCGCACTTCCCGCGCGACAACTCCCCGTCGTCCGATCGGTCGACTCGATCGACTCGTCGTTGGTAACGTGACATTAGATTCCCGTGGATTAATGTCCGACGGTTTTTGTGCTTCTTTATCCCGAAGGAGTATGCAAACGACGCCGGTAGATGGAGCGAAAGGGCCGAGCGCTTGAAAGATGTCCGAACACGCAGAACGCGATGTCTGATTGATATATTACGAGCAACTTGCCATTAACTCGATATTAACTTGGTTAGATTCGTATAATAGAATTATAATAATCGAGGTTTTTGCAGGACTGAACCTGTACCATGCGTTGCTTTGATCGATTCATAATGATGCAAAATACTAATATTACTCACCATCACGAGCTGTCTCAATCCTCGTATTTTTCTCCGTCGGATTACCAGGTTAAATAAACGAGTATCTGCGTAGCGAAATTATATGTATTGAAATGGACGTGGATTGGAGATGCCAAAAGACACTAACTGCTATCAGCTTCGAACCCTCGTCTTTAGGCTCTTGACGACACACGTTGATATAGTAGAATAATAGGTTATATTCATTACAAAGCACGAATCAATTCTTGATCATAGTAACAGCAACAGTTTATGAGTGCATCAGACGATACCACTTCTGGATAGTTTGATTTATAACCACACGACTTTCATAGCCTCCACAATAATAAAAAGATTCCAATAAAAACGTGACACACTTACAATCTCAAACTCGCATCCACGTCTAAGCCAATGCCACGAAGTCGAATCGGCCATTACCGCTCTATCTCGCTCCAACCCATGTATCCCATTCTCTCTCTCTCTCCGACGCGCGACATAATACGAACCGACTCGCAGCGCGCCCCTTCGACCACTGACGAAAATACGCGTGGCCTGTTCTCGTTGATCGTGTCGCGAAAGTTAGGTCTATCGGAATGAAATTACACGAGAGTTTAATGAAACTCTGCACGGTACACGTGTAAAACGTATAATCACCGGTATACATCGAGAACAAGGTTTTTCCCAATTCCCTAACACGTGTTACACTCGTCGCCGTAATAGAAATTCAAAAGCACGAAGCCCGGTGAATTATCTCGACGTTTCTTACGACACATTAAGCCACGCGAATACCGACATGGAAAAGCCAGTCTCGGTTATTTTCTACCTCGGGGTCCGATGTCAGCCCCGACGGATTTTTTCCCCGGCGGGGACAGCGCGGCGAACGCCTTAGCCGGAAATGGAGCAAAAGCCGTTCATTAAGGCCGGTCCGTGAGTTTCCTGGGACCGGCGATATCGACGGGACGAGCAGGAACGTTAAATTACGCGATGCTCGGGAACCGAGCGGCCAGGCGGCAGCGGGACAGAGACAGATAGATAGATAGTGAAAGGGAGAGAGAGGGACCGAGCGGAGAACCAGATACCGGACGCGCATTTATATCGGTGCATTAAGCCTGTGCATCGCGATGCGCGCCGCCGTGTCCTCCCCGTGGTACGCCAATTGCACGACGATTACGCGAGTACCAACAGCCGTACATAAATCGACGACCGTTCTGAAAAATCCTCCCGGCTGCCTTAGATGGCCGGAAAGAATGGTGACCGTACGCTTCGTTCGCGCCGCTTATTTATCGACCGTGCACGGACCGGACCGAATAAATTCTTGCACGGACGTCCGCGCGACCAGGCATTCTTTTAGTGCTGAATATTAACCCTTTTAGCGGGCGGCTGGAGGACGTTCAACGTGTCGTGATCGCTCCAATAGAGGCAGACGATGGATTAGCTTGGGTACGAGAAGGATGAATATATGGAATATAGAAAAGGTGTTTCCTTTGTATTTAGGGGTCTTGGAGGATGCTGGAATGGGTGAGTCTGTAGGAGGTTAAACCTCCTCAAAAGAGAATTTATTGAGGCTAGACGAGGATAGTTGTTTTGGGTCTTTTTATGCTGGATATATGCATGGTCATTAGTATGGTTGACTGTTTTCGAATTTATACAGGATATTTTTGGTATATTCGCTTCGGACTTTTTTACCCTATTTTTTGAAATTGTGGTGGGATTTCCTGTGATTAAATATGTTGGGTAAATGTGAATTTTTAATTTTTAGAGAATAATGCGGGATTTTAAATAGGCGGAATTGGAAAAATTGATGGAATTTATATCACGCTGAGCAGGGAGAATCAAATGTTCTGGAAAATGCAAGAAATTTGATATTCCGTGAACATAGATACAGAATGCAAAACGTTTCGTTGGGAATAATTACGTACGTAGATAAGCAAATATCTGGAATAGCTTCGTGAAGATGATATGCCTATCAGAACGTATATTTACATTTTGCGTAGAAATTCCGCAGGAAGTCATGCTTAATTACAGTTTTCCAATAAATAATATACGACTTGAAGACGAGCGTACACGTGTTTGCATTCTTGCACGAGCACAGTAATTTCTTGTCTCTACAAATTTCAGTGCAAAAGTATTTCCGCGAACATGATGATATCGATAATGCTAACTGTACATTTCATCTTAATATCGAATATAAAAATACGAAAATTTCATCGAAAATATAGCAGCAATTTTCCCATCATTTCCCTCTTATTACGTAAAACATATTTTTAGAATTGTTTCGAATCATTTCTCGTACCCTGTAACTCTAATAAATACTAAATACTAAACACTAATTCGAATTAACACGAACAAAGTATTTTTAATGATTAAACGTGGTATAATAAAATATTTGTTAAAAGAATTTTTGTTAAAATTGGACAGATTTTAAATTTGTTACTTAAAATAGAACGTAAATAGAGGGAACTAAGTAACACGTTAGAAATTTTACACGAGTATCGAAGTCCACGGTAATTTTCAACATTCGTTAACTAAATAATTATAATATCTATCTGACATTACCGAGACTTTGTTGCATTAATCTCGACACACTAATGCACACAATCCGTGCAGACATTCCTGGAATTGCGCGGATCTAACTTAACTTGCCTTCCCATTTTCAACCATGTTGCATCGGCTATTTATGCCCGCCATTAACGCCGCTGCAAGTTTACTTCAATCTTCATTTAAAAACGTAATTATCCTACCAAGACCAACTTCTGGAGGATAAATAATTTCCGCGGAGATTTACATGGGAAGCATTAAGAAAAATATTAGGTGAAACGGAAGAGGATACCAGTTTAAATGCGACTGGAAAAAATCTGAAACTGGAATTGTAAAAATATTAAGACGAACGAGGCATCGTTCCTCGTGCTAATGAGGCAATTTACCCACACGATTAACATTGCAGAGAAAAGTGTGCAGAATTTTTAATCGACTTCAGCTCTTTTAATGCAGGTCTTGTGGTTCATTGATTGCAAATTACATATTTTATTTCATCTACGATGCTGATATATCTCTTATCAGCCACTTCTCACGTCAGCCAAGTAGATTACAAAGTAACTAAGATGAAATCAAACAGGATCTGTTCCTCGACTTCAGCGAACTTGCATTTACTCCGAAAAAAATATAGGAAATACAAGAAAATGCTAGAAAATAAAGAAATAAAGAGCCAGAAGTGTCTACTAAATCTCTCAGAGTTATGGAGAACCTAAACTCGAGGTTTCACTGACGTACAAATCGCTGTTGGTGAACATCCCCTCGATACTCTGGAGAATTTTCCCAATCTCCATTGGAAAGTGGAAACACTTTGGTTAAGAGATTGATTCCACGAACACGTTTCGGAGAAGAAGAAGGTTTCTACGTGCTTTTTACTGATGAGCAAGAAACTCACCCTCAAATGTATCTGTGAGATCATAGGAAGGGTTGAAAACTAAATTGAAAATACTTTTCCTAGACATTAAATTGAAAATACTTTTCCAAGACACTAAATTGTTAATCAAGTATCAACAACTTGACTATCTTTGTGTTCCTCTAAATCAGACAAACACATGTCTAACATACAATGAATAACAAATATTCACCCCTAACACTAGAACTACCAACCTAGAATGAATGATTAAATATACTATACAGAAAAGATGTTTTTATTTGATATATTTATAAATTCACCAGTACAGAAATGAAAACAGACATCTATAGATAATTATGTTTCCACCTAAATAAAACTCAATAGTAATTTCGAGAAATAGAATATTTGAAACAAGTCATTTAGACCTTCTCGATAATTCTAATGTTAAACACAATACATAGCCTCCATCATACGATGATTGTCGCCATTTTTTAAAATTTCTCTCTCAAAAACTCTATTCCACAAAACTCGGTATAAACAGATACAGTATACGATTCAAATTTGGCGGGGTCTCTTACGCGGTGTGCGCATGCGCTGTACATTTTCCAGATTAAAAGCAAAGCATTTGTCAATTACACAAAGAACAGAAAGTGTCTTAATGTACCTCACCCCTCACCCCTCACCACCATATTAAAATTTAACAACATCGATACATTCCTAACCTCAAAACCGCTGAACCCGTGGCGCCCTCACCGGAGCCCTCGCAAATCGTTATAAATAAAAACCTCGGCCCCCATAACGATCTGCAAAATCATTTTAATTCAACTATTTCAGAAGGAACTTTTACGTAACACTTATTAACAGTTATTTCTGGAACCATTTCAATCCCTGGCTCGTAGGTGTACCTGGCCAATGGCTTACGACCACTGACGTGCCTACATAAATTTCCCGGCACGTCAGTGCGTGTTAGCATTATTACGTGTGTCGAGGGAATACCGATCCCGACGCGGACACTTCTTTCCAGCCGAAGCGCGACGACGGACCTCGGCGCGGACAGATGGTAGCCAGAGGATCGCGTTACAGAAATTGCCAATTACCTATAACATGCAATTTCTCCCTGCCCGCTCGTAATAATCCGCCCCTGGAACCCCTACATCCCTCGCTACGCGCAGGGTTCACCATGGAGAAGTAATAAACGGCCGCGCGAGTCCAGGCGACTCGGGGAACGCGCGTCTCGGCGCGGAATGCGTCGCGGCGTCGGGAAGAGGCAAGAAGGAGTTCTCCGGAACGGTATACCCGGGGGAAAACGTGCAAAGTCGGCTCAGAGAGGGACGAGGGTGAGCCATAGGCACGCATGGCGGCGCTGACACGGACAGAATGCGGGCAATTTGTCGACCGGGGTGAGTCAATTTGCGGCGTTGGGCTGGGATTTCGCGGAGGAACTTGTCGAGCTTATTGGATGCAGTTTGGAGAACTGGGTGCGTGGGATTCAATGTCGGTTTTCTGTTCCGTCGTGTAAGAGTATGCTGGCTGACAAAAGGGAGCTCCGAACGACGTGTGCCAAAAATTCCAATTCCTTTAGCAAATCGATCTTACATCTGTTTCCCAGTCTATTTCCCATAATTCCTAGCTCTCCTGTTTAACACCCTGTCCCTGTTCCATGCCACGTGTGCCACAAATGGTAGACATATTTATTTAAAACACGTTCTATGACAAATTTAATTCTGTCAAATATATTTCCACTAAAAGAATGAGGCATTATACGAAATGCAGTATAGAACAAAGCACATAAATTTGTTTAATCGTTATATAAACAATAATTATTACTCACACGTGATGGTTGACTTTTTTAAAGCAAGGGATGCATAAAAATGGCTTGTTCAGGCAATCGCTGTAAAACAAAAATTAAAGGAATCATAATCGAGACTTCAAACAGTAACAAACGACACTTCGAAGAGAGAATTAAGACTTCAAGATGGAACAGACTAACTACAGTAGATGAGCGACCGTAGAAATTTATCAGTGCTAAACTGTAAAACGTTTAGAGCACACTATGCGGTCCTAAGAAGGAAATAATTTCTACGCGAGGAGTGGTAACAATATACCACATAGCTCTGCAAAACCATGGGAAGATCGCAGTCTGACCAAGGTCTACCGCATCTCTTGGAAACCCAGTCAATCAAAGAAAAATAGGACTGTAGAGACCATTATTCTCACCCTCACCATTGGATGGATTCCGATTTCAAGGAGGTTCGAGAACTTGCGAGGTTTATATATATATATATATATAACTTCCCGACTTTCCAATAGTATCCCTATCTAAAGCACGGCCTACTAGAAAGCCTTACTGATGAGTCCACTAGCAGGCCCAGGGCGAAATGCATCCCTTCCTTTCCCTTTCGTCCCTTCTAGCACCACTGTTACATCTACCTACGAGAAAATACCTATGAGAAGCTGATTTCAACGTGGGAGAGGACCACCTACAGGACAATAGCAAAAATAATATCAATAATAATCGACTCTATAAATCCTACAGAAGAAACAGAAACACCGTTTACACCATGAAAAATCATAAAAATGGAGTCATCGTAGACTCATTCCGATTCCAAATCCTCGACAAAGGAAAGAGGAGTCCAAACACAAAGGACAGTCGATCACAAGAGTATAATTCCTCCAATTGAGCCACGAACTCACTCCCCTATCTTGCAACCTTAAACTCGTCATCGGCACCCAATTGCCATCCGGAATCGGGACGAAGGCTAAGAGGGGGCGCAAGGTGCAGCGTCTAACTCTTGGTCACGGCGGCAGAAGCAGTTAGAGTTGCACGGAATAATTAATAGCCGCGATAAGTGGGCAATAATCAGGGTACAAAGGAGGAAGCAACGCACGAACACGAGGATCATAGACCGTGGAATCAATTTATGCGCGGCTAATGGTCCACGCGAGCTTGTCTCCAAGGCGTTCGCAGCCCGGAAGGCGCGCCATGCAGCCGGCAACCTCTATATAAGCCTTCATTTGTGTGACAACGTTAAATTAGCATGGCGCGATAAACCGGTGTATAGGCCGTGGTTTAATTTAAGCCTACCACGAAAGGGAACGGACCGGAGGGATAATTATTCGCAGGCTATTTAGTGGCACTGGCACGGGATACAGGATCGGCCATCGATTCGCCGCTATTAACGCTCCTGCGGACTCTCGTGTGTGTTTAGGTGCGAAGAGGAGGAAAGAAGAGGACGAGATGGGCTGTCCGTGTTGGGAGAAAGAGACGGGGAAAGGAGGAAGGAAGGATGGGTTGCCGATGATGGCCTGGTATTGACTTTTGCACCGTGGCGATGCGTATCGATCATCGACTCGCTCGTCGTAGATCTCGTTTGGAAGCCACGAGCTCAGCGGGGGCCCGGGCGTTTATCATTTAATGACTCCGAAGTGGTACCGCGGGAAGGATACTCGATAGCCGGGCTCAACCTATCGATCAACCCGAGAATGAATTACGGCGTAAAAATGGAGATCCTAAGTAATTGGCCTGAGATATGTTAGGGTTTGGTGCTATGCGTGGAATGCTCGAGGAGAAGGGAAGCTGGAATTTGCTTTTTGTTTTTCTTCTTCCAACTTTTCTTCCTCTTTTTGGGGCAGTGGTAGAGGGCATTTCGGAGAAAATTCGTGCCAGGGTTTTCAGGTTGGGAATTCGAGTATGGCGGATTGGGGGTTAATTCCTGTGGTCTTCCAGGTGGTTAACCCTTCGCACTGCAACCAGACCAACTCGTCACGAACCTTTCAGGTAAAATCTCGCGATTACAAAATGCACTAATCACGTAACTGTATATTTCACGAGTTTCATAAAATTCGAAGAATTTGTCAAATTTTTGTCTAATTTTATCGTGGATGGAATAAGTTTATAGGGGTTAATTAAAATTAAATATTACTTCGATATTTAAGTTTACAGAATTAAATCATAGTGCAAGGGGTTAATATTGATGACTTTTTGGAAAGTTAGTATACCAGCTTCTGACCTTTCAAATGATCAAAATCATATTTTATGTTAAATATATGACAATTTGTATAAACTTAAGTATTTTCATAGAAACCAACTTGGAACTTGGTTTCTATATTAATTCCAAATATATTCTGAGTTTGGGAGAGTTTCCTCGAGAATTTTTAAGTCAACAATTTAAGAATGCCATATTCTATTATGTACTATTATCCGCAATTTTTCAAGAAGCTAGCATACTATATCAGAATACCAAAAATCTTCGTGCACGAAAAATAAAGAATCTATCATAAAATGTACTACGATATATATAAAACAGGAAATCCTATCTTCCTCGAATTTCCTAATAAAATATACAACGATACATAGGAAACATGAAATTGTCAATTTTTCTCACGTTCCTCAGCAAAGCATGCAGCAATATATTCACCAACTTCGCGAACTGTCAGCCAACCTGCTGCAATTTCTACTAGCAACCCCATAGAGTCTTCCCATAAACAGGCTCTTGAATTACAAACGCTCCCAAATATACTTAACCTGTAATACCTCAACGAAAGAAGGACAGAAAGTAGGATACTTTCACGAATTGTCAAACGATCTCGTGCAATTTCTATTTACCTGACAATCCCATAGGATCTTCCCATAAACAGGATCCTGAATTACAAACCCTCCCTTCTCTCAAATGTACCTAACCTCTAATACCTGAACGAAGGTAGGATAAAAAGTAGGATACTTTCACGAATTGTCAGACGATCTCGTGCAATTTCTAATCACCTGATAACCCCATAAATTCTTCCCATAAACAAGATCCTGAATTACAAACCCTCCCTTCTCTCGAATACACCTAACCTCTAATACCCCAACGAAGGAAGAATAGAAAGTAGGATACTTTCGCGAAAATACAGATCACCCGTAGAAAAGTCCAAGGGGTTCCCCTTTATGGGGTTCGATACGGACGAAAAGTGGCCGATTTAAATACACCGTTCCCCAGCAGACATCGTGCATCGCATTTATGTCAACAAATATCTCACCCCCTCTCTTACCCCTCGGTTCGCGATTATTTGCTCGTGGAATACGCTCGAGAGTCAATAATCTCGATGCAGCTCGCCTCTTCGAATTATTCTTCAAACACGCGGAGCCCAGGGTTCTGTGTACTCGGAGCGGCAATATTTGCAGCCCCGAAACTTCGCCAGCTCGATCACGGGCATAAGTAGCCCGGCTATGGACGCTTTTTGTCCATGGAACAATTAAATCTCGACCCTTCCTTCGATCTCGAACCTCGGCCTCGAACGACGCGTAATTGTCAGTCATTCACTGGTTACGAAAGATGTTTCCAGGGGAAAAAACCGAGGGTGAAACGAGGGAGAGATAAAGGGGGAGAGAGAGACCGGCAGTGGGTCGTTGAACGAGAATTTCGAGGCTCGTATTAAAGTACGAACGAAAGATATTGGTTGGGCGAGACGGTTTTAGGTTAGGTTCTCCTAGAAGGGGGATGTAAGGATTGAGGTTATGGATTCTCTGTTCCTGGATAGGCAGGAAATTTTTATACAGCGTTCGAAGACGTTTTATACCGAGTAAATTAGTTAATGGAGAGTTCAGAATTTGAAGTGAGAGATTTTAATAGAGAATTTTAGGTTAAGAGTGTTGTAGTGCTTGAAAGGGTTACAGGGATTAAAAGTTCTCTAATATCTTAGGCATAGTTCGTCACTATGATGGATTTCATCTATGATGCGTTCTTTTCGAATACTTTATATAAAAATGTATAAAGAAAATTATAATTTATTCGCCTATAACTCTATTTTGACCTAAGTCCATAGATAAAAACGGTTTAGGTTAGGTTAGGTTGACTAAAAGATTGACAAACTTAGAATTTTAACAATTCAAATGGCGTGGATGAAAAGAATATTATCGAAATTGCAAAGCTACTCGATAATATCAGTTTTAGTTCCCGCTAGAACACGCCAGGTGGCGCGACCGCGCTTTGTGTATCACATCTAGTTCGACTAAAGTGGCGCTGCGGTAGATATCGAACACGCCATCGCATCGTGGCCGGATGCAAGGCCTAAACGGCACTCGAATGATTCACAAATAGCATAATATCGAAAAATATCACAGCACTCGCCGAGAAAAATACAAATTGACTCTACTTACCACGAGATATCGGGAAAATCTCATCGAAAAGCTCACGTTCCAACTTAAACATCAGACGAAGATGGTGGCGCAATAGAATCGACGTACCCCATCAAATACGCATCAAAACGGAATTTAAACACTGTACAGTACTCAAACGTAATATCGCTATACCGTACTCACTGACAACGGTAAAGGTACCTCGACCCCATGCCCTACGATTTGCGTTCCGATGGCGCGTGCCATGATCGACAGCACAGTCGGTCACGCGTCGCGTAATCCCGTCCGAACACGACAAAGGATAACACGTAACTGAGACAAAAGAACATCGACGAAAATGAACCACGAGCCTGTCCTACTCTGTTCCGTGTTTACATTGGGTCCTATCCCGAACCACGCCTCTCGATACCCGTATTTACACCGATTTCCTTACTACGGGTCTCGCGCGATACTCTAGAAGCTGTCAACGAACCTAGGATCATAATAAAGCCCGAAAATCAATTTTCTCCGAATTGGTAAAGCGAAGCAAATTAATTTCCCATTTGTCGGCAAGGGTATCCCGATATTTCCATTAATGTTGATCACCAGAAACGTCCAGGAACGTCCTCCCTTACCTGGCCGCTGTCATAAAACCTGGTCGTACGGAGAAAAACAACGCATTACCAAAAAAGGTGCACGCAGGAGGGTACCTCGGCGAGACAAATGACAAAGAGAGTGTACCAGCGGTAAAAACGGGATGAAGATCGCGTTACAGAAGCAGATACGCCCATATGTCATTAACATTGATCTGCCAAATTACTACACGCGCAACCCTATATAAGGTAATACAGACTCGGCCGGTGTGGCAAAATGACAGAGAATGATTGACTGGCCAATACGTTTCACTTGTACTTTAATAACCGTTGATGATACCTTTTACCCAACGCCACTCTTTCGGCTCTGTTTGCCATTGCAGCGGAGGCATTAGGGCAACGTCTCGCTGGGGCCCGCGTTGCCTCTCGTTTACGGAGGTATGCGTTAATTCTCGTCGAAAAAAGCCGGTGCACGCTGTTCGTTTGCCGAGAGGTGCTCGTCGTAAAAACACGGCCAAATCTTTTCCGGGGGGAAACGACCCCCGATTCGCCGGCCACGTCCGCATGGACACCGTGGACGACCGCTACGCCCAACTTCCGTGTAAAAATAATTTTCGTACGGCAAATGGTTTACGACCGGGACACTGTTTTCGCCGGCTTATGGATCACGACACGGTTTTTCGTTCCTTTTTTTTCCGGCACGGGGAATTTTTCTTGCCTTTACGACTTCGCGGAACCGAGAAGTTGTCAGTGAGACGAAGTTTTATGTCTCCGATCTGACGGCACTGCGAGTGCTGTTTGCGCCGACATTCGGTGTTCGGAATGGTGTGAAGCAACGGGTATGAGTACGTAAGTACTACGATACTGGAACGAGGTGTCGAGAAAGGTAAATTTTTAGGGGCGATTCTAATTTTTTCAAATTTTTTTCCCCTTTTTTCCTGGGAAATTTTGTCTTAGGTATCGTTAGGGGTAATAATAGGGTTCGATAAGGTGAAATATTCGGTTATCGGTGAGAAGCTTGGGATTAATCCAAAGAGTCTTAGAAATTTTCGAGGTTCTACGAAAGTTGTCAAAAATTTAATTCTCCTTTTAAAAACTAGGAGTAAGTTATAAAATTTACAGAAAATTTTTATCCCGTGTCTGTGTATTATTAACAAACTCCAATTAAAATTAATCGAAAAGGTGTCAGAAATTTAGATCATTTAACTTATCTTCAGAGTTCCCTGAAAATTGCCAGAATTTTAATCCTCTTTTTAAAAACTAGGAATAAGCTATAAAAATTACAGAAAAGTTGTATCTCCTGTGTATGTATAG
The DNA here is from genome assembly GCF_001483705.2 of Eufriesea mexicana. Lineage (NCBI taxonomy): Eukaryota > Metazoa > Arthropoda > Insecta > Hymenoptera > Apidae > Eufriesea > Eufriesea mexicana. Next base: position 583,613 of record NW_016908892.1, read on the forward strand.
AATTTTAATCTTCTTTTTAAAAACTAGGAATAAGCTATAAAAATTACAGAAAAGTTGTATCTCCTGTGTATGTATTATCAATAAACTCGAATTGGAATTAATCGAAAAGGTGTCAGAAATTTAGATCATTTAACTTATTTTCAGAGTTCCCTGAAAATTGCCAAAATTTTAATCCTCCTTTTAAAAGCGAGAAGTAAATTATAAAAATTACAGAAAATTCTTATCCTCGAGTGATACCTATAATCACAAGCCATATTAAATAATAACCGATACACCTCACTTGTAATATTAAATATCACGATGCAAAAATGTCTCCAAAAAGTATTGAAAAAATAAAATGTCAATTATCTAATTATCGAATAAAGGGAGAAATTAATTCCAGAGTGTGAGGATTTTCATAATCCACGTCGGGAAAATGATCGTTGTAAGATGACAGCGACAAGGGTGTATCGAGTATCGAGCTTATGGGAACGAGTTAGCGGCCGACTTACAGCAGAGGATTCTACTTAAAAACTGTTGAAGGCATGCCTACAGAGGCAATGGAGAGTGGCTGGCAGATTGCCGCGTTTTGCTTAATTAGGTTTGATTTACGTTGGCGAGTTGGTCACGGTTCGTTCCAGCGTTATTCAGTGCTGTTTAAACGGGCTAATGCAGTCCAATTTTCACGCAACCGTGGCCTGGCTAGACGCTAATGCGAATGCAAATCGATCTTCCGGCGGGGTTGTTTGAAAAAACCGCTCTACTCGCATCTCGTGCACGATCTTTTGATTATATCTTCGGATTACACGAGGAAAAGGCAAATAAAAATGACCGGGGAATATCAGAGGTTGTAAAATGAGCGCGAAAAAAAGAAATTTACGAGTGCAAGTGTGCATGTGTATATTACATACGCGGAAAATGAGCGCACGGAGTAACAGTTAACTGGAGCCGAAAGGGAGAGTTGTTTCCTGTCTAGCTGAATTACATCTACGTTTAGAAACTGGAAATGAGCTTTTTGAAGCATCGAAATCACGAAATATGAGGAAATTAAAAATTTCGAGAACCATTATCACAATTGTATCTTCTAATAATTATTATTAAAATTTAAATATTATCAATAACATTTCCGATATTCAATTCTTTCTTTTTCCACGCACGTGTTTGTACAATTTGAAATTTAAATTCGGATATGGTATTTTCTACGATGGGAATTTCACATGGGACAAATCCAAAAACCAAAAGGTAATAAATCCGTAGATATTCCGACACCCTCTCGTAACAAAATTAATTCTAGGATAATTCACTTTAATCCTTACATAAATTGCCCACTTCAATTTCCAAATTTTCAATTTTCCAGTTTCCAAAATTCCCAATTTCCATTTATCGATGAACTTATATTAAAATAAAATATAAAATTCGAAACCTGGAATCCCAAAAAAGAATTTCTTATTATCACTCCACGATGGAAAACCAAATATAAATCACCCTAACCTCTAAACGGCGTCAAGGCCGCGCCATAACCTACGTCACTAAGACCCAACGGAACCCATCAGTACCATTTCTGAAACGCGAGCAAAAAGCCCCTGAGGAGGCCAAAACCAAAACCAAAACTAAAAGCAAAAGCAAAAGCAAATGGAAAGCATGAAAGAAGGGGGGAAAAGGCAGAATCCTCGACATAAATCAGCATAGTCGGGGGTCGAAGGAGACAAGGAGATGGAAGGAGACCAGGTCTATCCGGGATATAATTTTAGGCGCGTGCTAGAGCGTAGAAACAAGCGACGCTCGCTGGAAGGCATTTCCCTTCTCGCGAGGGCGCAGCGTGTAACGCCGTTCGCGGTTTATTATTAATAGGACGATAAGATCGCGGGGCATTACGCGAAACACACAGCTCGTCAAGCCGTAACTGGTTCCGTGCCGAAGATAGAGTCCCTCATCTATCTCCGGCGACACGCGGCCAAGGGAACACGGCCGTGCCAGAGGAGGAGGCCAGCCAGCCTACGGACCAGCGCGTGTCCTCTCGGCGAGTCGCGCGTGTGGGTAGAACCGAGGCACCGCTTGTGGGAAGAAGCCCCGGAGGAACGCCAGGTGGGAAAATGACGGATGTCACTACATTAGGCACGGCGCCGCGTACACCGCAACGGAGATTATGTGATCTCGGGCTAGCAGCCTGCTGGCTACTATACCGTGACGACCCGAACGTTTCTCATGCGAGCGGACGCTGAAAAACTGCTGTTTAGAATTCCCCAGGCAGAGATTCGGACGCTGGATAGGCCGAGGAGGATCTCCATGTCGGCGGTTTCAGCGGTTTCTGACGTTTCTGCGGATGGATCGCGTGTTTGCTCGTGGTCACGGTGCGAGGCGAGCAGAAGGGGCCTGATGGCCCATCAGACCGGGTTTAAATTGGCCGAGGCTCAGTGTCGCGTGCTTTTGTTAGCTATTCGGCTTTTTGCCATGATGCTGAGGATGAGGATCGTTATCCTGCGTCGGAGTTAGAGTCTGAGTCCACGAGAAAAATTAGGGAGGTTAGATGGATGGATTGTTGTCTAATGAGATCTTCTATTTTTCAGATAGAAAATATGGACACACTGTTTAACCTAAGTTATGGTTGGAATAAATGTCTTTTGTATGAAGGGTCCTAGTGTATGAAGACCAGTGCATTCTTTGAACACAGATATGAAAAGAAGTCCAAAACCTCGTTGTATTCTTGCTACCAGTGTATGACTGGATAAAATTCAATTATTACATGTTTGCGAAGGATATTGCACTTTTTACGTATTTAGTGGGCATGATAATCGTTGTCTAATAGGATCTCCCAATTTTCAGATAGGAAATATGGATATACTTGTTAACTTAAGCTACTGTTTGAATAAATGTATTTTGTATGAAGGGTCCTAGGTCTATGACAGAGTCAAGCTCGATTATTATATGTTTATGAAGAATATTGGACGTTTTAACGTGTTTAGTGAGGATGATAATCGTTGTCTAATAGAATCTCCTATTTGTCAGCCGGGCAACATAACCTCACTGTTTAACTTAAGTTCCGTTTGTACAGGTGTGTTTGATACGAAGAGTCCTAAGTGACATGACCAAGTCTAACTCGATTATTACACATCTGTTAAGGATATTGGACCTTTTACGTGTTCAGTGAGGCTGATAATCGTTGTTTAATGTTAAAATAAAATTGTAAATTAAAGTGACAGAAGTTTGGTAAGGAAAATAGATCGTACACTGAGATCTTTTGTTTGGCAGCTAGCTAATTGTCTCACTGTACTATTGTACAATGTTTGAGTGTATTTCTGTGTTCATATAGAACACTATACCTCAGACTAAACTTCACCAGTGCATTCTTTGAACACAGATATGAAAAGAAGTCCAAAACCTCGTTGTATTCTTGCTACCTTGACTATATTTCGAATGCAATCTGTCAACATAGTCGAGAAACGAATCTGTCATTGCCATAACACCGTGGGTTCCAAGTTCCTTGAAATTCCTCGTACTCAGCCACTCGAGGGAAAATCAGTCGTCCGATTAAATACTTGGATGTTTTAAATATCCCCCATATCTCAGTTCCTCTAATCAAACCCTGTCAGCGCGGTCTGCGAGCATAATTATCGAAACGACCACGTTGCATAAACGCAGAGGCTTATTAAAAAATTGCACGCTGCCCTCGGTGCATTCTGTATAATCAAAAAAGTGCACGTGTTATTAGTCCCTCGACAAAACTAACATTTCTAACATGGAGAAGCATAGGCTTACTCCTGACTGGGCACCGATCCCTGTCTACCCGACGAATTGGCAGGCAAAAACATACAACTCGGAGAAACAAGATCGCGAAACTTGTAGGATAACGGGTGAAATAATCGATCACTTGGACGAAATGATACGACGTCCTTAAATCGAATCCGGTACCTGTGATAATCGTAGGAAGAGCGATTAGCCTAACGAGCACCCTAGCCCCGGCATAAATTAGGAATTTCTGCAACTGCACCCATGGCAGCTGCTTTCGTACTCGCTGAGGCACAAAACGGTTTCGTAATTGTCCCTTGCCAACCGCGAATTATTCGACAGGCCGCAAAAAACCGAGAGGCCAGGATCCTCGTCCCGTCATCCATCGCGAGCAGAGGATACGCAGAAGGATCTGGCGTCATCCTCGCTGGCAGTTCCGTCCGTGCAGAGAATTTCAGAAAGAAACTGTGGTCGGTTTTTAGTGGCCTTGTCAAGGTTCGCGTCTTCTTGGAATCGCTGGCACCTGCAGCAAAAATTCCTCGAAAGACGTGACTGTTGACGCCGAGGAAAGGCGACTCGTCCACTTTGACCATTCATCTTTGTAGCATCTATATATACATGCGGTTTGAGTAAGGTTGGACAAAAAAAGTGGACGGTTAGACAGTAATGTAGATAGAAATGGGTGCAAAGAGAATAGAATATTCCTTTTTCTTAGTAATATTCGTTATATTAATTAAAACACAGCTCACTATGTAATTCGCAAGTGTCACGGGCTAAGTCTTTTATGATACTCTTCAATTATACTCCGTTTAATGAGAATGGACAGGAAATATCAGACCAGAACCGAAACACCACCTGAGCCCGAGCTAATCTTGACATAAAATAGAATATTTCCAGGATAATTTCGACTGGTCTTACGCAAGGGCCCCTGTTTAGGACTTCTAAAAGTCGGCCCTGGGCCGCCATGTTCAGCTACCACTTCCCTGCGCGCGCAGCATCGATCACGTGACCGTTTTCTTTATAATTCCTGTCAATTCTTATGGAACGCAGTTGACAACGCAAATGAGAACCTGCTTGTTTCGAACCTGCTTGTTTCGAACCTTCCTTTTCTAATAAATAAATACGTTAATTGTAAGAAATAGTAGTATTGGTTATTTGGAAAATATCGATAAAACAAATTAAAATTTTTGGGAATTAAATTTGAATCTAAAAATTCGCTAAAATATATATAACGTGATCTCGATGAAAGAGAAATTCGTAGGAGGATTCGTTCGTGTTCGACTTTCCTAATTACTCTTTTTTTCTGGTAATAAATCACGTCGAGGTTTATTGTACGAGATGCCAAGATTAATTATCCGTAAGATACGGATGGAAAAATTTGACGTTCTGAAAAATCGATGGCATTCGAAAGAAAAATTTGGCGAAATATATGGCAATATCAATGGGAGAGGATCCATTTGTGTTTGACTTCTGTAATTTTATTATTTCTTTTTTTTTCAATAATAAATCACTGTAGTGTTTTATCGTGCACAGTGGAGAGATTAATTATCCGTAAGATATCGACGGAAAAAAGAATTTATGTTCTGCAAATCGATGGTATTCGAGGGGAAAAAATTGTAGAAATGGTAGTAGCAGTGAGACCTGAAATTCGTCATCAGAGGATCGATTTCTGTTCGGTTTCCCTATTTTTATTCCACCAGTGATAAATCGTGGTACGGTTTATTGTGTAAAATACCGAGATTGATTATCTGTCGGATATAAACGGGAATCCAAGGATAAAACGAGCCGTGATTTGTTGTGTAAAACGTGCTGATTGATCATCTGTGAAGTATAAACGCGAAAAATTTGTGTATTAAAATTGAAACACGATGGAAATATTTCACAACTAACAGAGGGAAATTAATTCGTCTTACAAACGTGAATATGATGACGAATTTTTAATGAGAATGTATCGATACGTGAATGGAAACAGACGAGTTAATTATCTCGAAATGCACTATTTCTAAAAATCGAAACTTGGATTCAAAATTTACGTGACGATTATTTCTTTGCATCGATGCGATCATTGGTATATAATCAAAAATATTTCCAAAGAATTCCATTAATTATTACCTACAAACCATCGTGAACAAAAAATTCCTTGCAATCATTTCCTTAAAACCACATTCCTCTGAAATTATTCCGGTCAATTAATTAAAATAAACTCAAATTATAAAACGAGTTTACAGATATACCTCACGAAAGAAAAGAAAACGAAATTAAACATATGAAATAAAATAAAACAGAGAAAGAAGACAGATAACTAAAAAGGCAAACCATAATAGCATAGCAAAAAGATATTGCAACTCTACGCCACTGATATTTTTTTAATTAACAAATTCAAGATCCGTAATAAATAGTTATATATTAAAATATTCAAATATAATCAAAATTCTTACAACCCATGAACGTGTCGTGATAAAATAGTTTAAAAAGAGTTGCATTAAAATACCAGCAATTAGAATACCTGGCCTCTTATTAACGAGCGACAACGAATCAAACGGGACGAGCAATTAACGATGATATAGACCTCTGGCGGCGAGCATCGCGACGTATCGGAACGCCATCTATGTCCGCAGTTTCCTTTACGTAAGCTTCCCTTACGTAATCGCGCCTGACGCGTGAATTTACACGTCCCAGAGGTTTATCTGCCGATCTCAGGGGCCTATTCTTCCCGCCAGGACGACGTCCCGGTTTTTACGAGCTCGCGACCCTCCAATCAGATTCGTTTAAAGCCCTGACCGAGGTGTTAATGACCCGCAAGGTGTTGCTCACGTTCCTTCCGCGAGTGCCCACGAAATTCCCTCTCGTTACGTGCAAAAACCCGCTCGTGACCCCTAACCTCCGATAACATCTTCCGCAGACCTTTTCAGTCACGACGACGCATTCGCCAAGGTAGGTGGCGCCACGGGTGTCAACCGTTCTCCCTATTTCTACCATTTTTAACTTTTCATCCGCATAACAATTCCACTAATAACCAAACTTAAAGTGACGACGACGCATTCGTAAAGGTAGATGGCACCACGTGTAACAACCGTTCTTCCTATTTCTTCCATTTTTAATTTTTCATCCGCATAACAATTCCACTAATAACCAAACTTAAAGTGACGACGACGCATTCGTAAAGGTAGGTGGCGCCACGTGCGACAACCGCTCTCCCTATTTCTTTCATCTTTAATTTTTCATCTGTATAATCACTCCCCTAATAATAATACAAATTTAAATTGGCATCGTTGCAGAAGAATAATTTTAGAAAAGAAAGTAAAACTACTTGCATTTTATTTTAACTAAAATATATTTTTAGCCCAATTTTGAAACAATCTCTTCACAATTTTTTATAATATTTTAATCCCTCGTTTATCTCTAATTCAAGATCTGTTATGTACACCAAAGATACAAATTTTTGAAGATATTTTAATCCCTCGTTTAGCTCCAATTTAAAAAATAAAAATTCCATTGCATCGGGAAAGTTGACAATTTGGGAAAATACAATTTTCACGTACGAAAAATGAAAAACCTCGGTCGACGAGGAAAATGAAGAAAATGAGGAAAATTCACGGTCAATTTGGGGCGGAATAACGAAGCTACGGATTCAGTGATATTATATTCGCCGAGTACGAACATCACGTTCAAAATCGAATAATGGCCACCGGGCTGAGAGACAGACTGGATTAATTTAATCTGCGGTGATCCAGCAGGATTCGCATCCGTCCTAATGACGCGATAATGTTCGGATGTAGCCGTGTCTGGGCGGATGCAAAGTTCAAAGGTCACTGTACCGCGATCATGCGAACGGGTCACGCGTATAGATGGACAGCGCACAGCTCGGACACAGGTCGGGCGGAGAGGGAAGAGAGAAACTGGAAAATGCACTCGAGAAACGTAGACAGAAAGCCTGAACGACGAGTTTCGCGCTTCGAAACGGATGGAGATAAATTTTTCGTAACGTCCACATGCGTTATTTAACCTGCGACACGAAACGCTATAATGGAACGTCGTTCCTCTGAAAAAGGGACCATTTTTTCACAACCATCCTACTCCATATTTAACCCTCTGAATTTTTGAAAGAATTTTCAAAACAGAACGAGGAAAATTCGATTGACACCGTGAAACGAAAGAAATAGAAGTTTATTTCAAATATGAAAGAATTACGATCCAATTGACCATTTTGCTTGATATATTAGATAATTTTATCGATAAAAAGAATTTAAAAAATATAACGAATCGGGGATTTTTAAATAAAAAGTTCCAAGATTTCTGGTAAACGTATAAAAAAATTAAAATTTCCCCTTTTTAAAAAATTCGAAATGTAGACCGAAATAAGGGTAAATAAGATGCCAATTTCACCCAATCTTCCAATTTTACCCTTCTCAACCTCCAACCACCCCAAAGCAGACGTAACCGGGCAACATTACCCCATAACTTCAGCGCTTACACCGGACCCAAATCCAACCTACCTCAAACATGTACTGCACTCTGAAAAGAATTCGCGCATCCGTCTGAGGCAACGGTTACACCTCCGCCAGGAGTCTTTTACAACCTGCAACCATCCATCTGAGCACGCCATGGAACAACGGTCCATAGGGCTGAAACGGGCCAGCCGCGAGGTAGCTTCTTCCCTTTTCGTTTGCTCAGCGGAGTGTCGTGAAATGAAATTACGCTGGCTGCCAGGCCAGTCGGGACATTCTTACAAAAGCCGAGAGAGATACGTTGAAGTGTAAGAGAGGACGTACGAGAGAAAGAAACCCTGGAGAGGAACGGTGTACACGTATATACCCGGGCTTGGAAGCGGGCCGAAAGCGACCAACTGAACAGCGAGGGAAGAGAGAGGAGAGAAAGAGAGAAAGAGAGAGAAGCCAGGCAATAATTCTCGTGTTTTAGAGAGGCAATTTCGAGTCGAGTACGCGCACACGAACAGTGGATTTTCGAGGGCTGTACTTTTCGATAATTTATGCCAACGAGGCCTCAGCGCCGCGAGTTTCTCGGAACCGATTCCAGCGCTCCATCCACGGCCCCGATCGGTAATATAACTTCGGATTCGAGCGCGTGAGCGGCATACGGGAGACACTTCTTTCGGGCTGAAATTTTAACCGTGCCCGATCCGTGTAATCCGCCGAGCACGACCACGAGGAGTCTGCTTCGGTTTTGGGATGCGTTTTGTATCCCGATCGACCACCTCCGCTCCAGCTACCGTACCAGCGGCCCAACGGTGCCTAGGTGGCGCCAGCGGCGAAATATGGCCGCCAGGGGGTCCGGCCACGCTGCGAGGTTAACTTCGCGAAGAGCGTACGTGAGGTGGGTAAATTTCAGGGGTTTCCAGTTAGACGGAGATTTCGATCGTTTCCAGAGATTTTTCGTGCCTTCTTTTTTTTTTTTTCGTTTTTTGAGAACGTTGCGGGTTTTCGCGTGGTATGTAAAGCGTGTTTCGAGAGGTTGGGGGGACACGAGAGCGTGAACGAAATTCTGTCAGATGGAATGGAATTCGAGTGGAAGGTGTGACTGATTTTTTGAAGTACTCTGTGGAATTTGGAGCGGTTTTTCTTTTTTCTCGAATGTGAGTGGAATCTTTGAATGAAGTTACCTGTAGAGGTATTGCATTTCAAAGCCCTGGAATTTAAAACTACGGTAAATCGATATTTTTTATCGATATCGTAGCTGAAATTCGAAAAACTGAACCAAACTACTAACTCTTCGTAGAAAAACGAAAGAAAAAGGTTGCATTTTAGCCTCTTACCAGCGATCAAGTATCAAAACCAACACCCCATCGATCCCACCGTTATTTACGTTCATTTCGTCAATTTCGTAATTACCTGCCATCAGGATAATTACACGATTCTCTTAAACCATCGGAGAAATAAAAGACTGGAGACCACGATGCAACCTAACCCAGAGCTACCAAGCCAAAGCTGCAAAGCTGGTGCAAAGGAAAAAAGGGAAGAAGACAAGAACGAAACCACAAAGGCCTAACCGCGATCATTATATACTCCCACTCTATCGAGCGTCGTTTCCCAGCATCCACGGCCGGACCGGAAACCCTAAATTTCACAGAGGCCTGAACGACTTAATCAACGACCGTAGAAGGTGCAGAGTAGAAGAGGAGTATCCTTAAACGATCGCCGGGGGACCGTGTCCGATAAAAACGGGAGCGACCGTGGGGGAAGAAAGGTAAAAACAATGAGGCAATTTAATAACAGCGATGCGTGCGGTTAGCCGCGATAACCTCTCGTGGATCGAGGGGTTCGACAGGTACGGGATGCCGCGAATGTCTTATGGGGGTATACGAGCGTAGGTACAACACCGACGTCGAGAAGTCGAGTACGTGGAAAGGACGTATACGCAGAGTACGCGGCTGGATGCAGATGATCCGAGATTATAGACATTAGGTACATTAGCCTCGACGTTGGTATGATTGTTCGCTGCCTGGCTCGCGGGCATGCGCGTACCACCTCGCTGCGCGCGCATTCCCGCCAAGGAGATCGTCGTCGCCGCTTAATATGCACCCTGCCCGCCGAGTAAGTGATTCGAGCCGCGTAATTTGCGAATTTCACCGCCAAGCGGAGAGTAAGTCACGAGGCCTGGCTGTCGCGGTTATTAATGGAGCGCGACGCCCTTGCACGCGTTTCATGGTAGCCTCCGAGGCTGCGATCCGCGCTCTCTCGCGGAGGTCGCGGGCTCCCATGATTTTCGCGTTGATAAGGGTGGATAGACGCGTTCTTTCTTTTTGCTTTTCCTTTCTTTCTTACTATTTTTTTCCGCGTTGATTGATCATTGGTACGATAGTATTTGAAATTTATGAGAAGATATAGTATACGTGGATAGCAATAATTAATTATTACGATAAGTAATTGATTATTATTGGACGCCAGCTTTTATACGCGATTCTCTCTAGATTGTAGCTGACTTCGGTAAATATGCGAAAAATTTTCGTCATGACACCTACCACGTGACCTACGACCGCAGCGACAAAGTACCACTGTCACGTGATAGGTGACTTACGATAATTATAAACTTACTATAAAATAATTATGGGATTTTGTACAGAGGTTATGTTCGTGAGAATGAGACTATTTTCTTTTCTTTTTTGATTTCTATGTAAATATTTGAAGTCTTGCGATATGAAAATAAATTTGTGCGAAAATTATTTGCTAAAATACGAAGGTCCTATTAAGTTCTGATTAATATGAAATAAAAAAAATAATAGAAAATGAAGCGAGAAATGACGATTCATTATATTTCGTCTCATTTAGTGAAAAATATATTAATATCGTGATTCGGTGTAATGTTATTACACCTAACTTCGCTAACTACAATATATTTTTGACAAAAATTCCAATTAGTAATCCTTACATAAATTACCTGTCTATCTACCAAATTTCCATTAGAGACTATACTGCTATCCTTTACTCTTCGATATCGCCATTTATATATATTTTCCGGGTCAATTCAAATCCATCCATAACCACTATGTATCTCATTTACGAGAATAATTTGCAATCAACTGGTTCATCTGCAAACGCGAAATTATATCGTAAACACGTCTCGGAAGAACTCGTTCCGAATCGAGTTCAACCCAAGTCTTGTTCCTGACTAATTTAAACACCTGTAATAATATCCATCTCTACCAGTCTGGAATATTTATAAACACCGTAGCTCCTCCGCAAACCCTGCTATCAATCTTCTCCCACGAGCATCAAATTCGCTACTTTCCATCCATTCCAATCTCTTATCTTCATCTTTCGAAAAATCCGCGACTCCTCTCGGTAGAGGTGGCGATCAAACCGATCGTTTCTCTCGATTATCCCCTAAACGTTCCTCGACTTCCGTCTTCTAAATCGCTGAAAACGCCGTGGAAAAATTCCCCGCATGCTGCTAATCCACGATATCCAGACAATAATTGAATAACTGAATTCCACCGGCCTACGAACGCTCCCTCTCAGCCTCTTATCTCCACGCCATCTTCCCTTATTTCTATCAGTCAATCGGAAGATACTTTCAATCCCTCTGATACACGAGAATAAAGATACGACGTAGGAAGCCAGAATCGTCGGGGCTATCCTCGTACTAGACCACTGGTTCCCAACCAGGCGAATAATGACACTTCTAGGATATTCTAGGAAGTTTTTCTAGGTCCTAGTGAATTCTAGTTACTTCTAGTTACCTTTGGGTAATTTTGGTAATATTTTAAACGCAGATATTAGGTTAAGATTATACTCAGACACGTATTCTACCTATTCAATTAAATTTCCTTAATTCTACGAATACAAGAGAGGTTTGTAGGAAAATAGAGACATAAATCACAGGTCAGTCGTCTAGTCAAAAGGGAGTCGTTAGAGAAAAAAAGGTTGGGAAACACTGTCGCGGTCGAAGAGGGTGCAACGCGTCACGATGAAGATAACACTCAGCAGAGAAAGGGTCGATGGAATTACCTACAAAATGATGAGGAAATTAGCCGGCCATGTCTATCGTATTATCGCAAATAATACTCGTCTGATATCCAATACAGTTACCTGTAATTAGCTAAAAGGCGCGAGGATACCGAGGATGGTTGCCGATCAGATCCGATTTTTCCCCGCCATTTTCCCATTCCCTCCGTTCCTCCATTTTTCGACGACCTTGCTGTCCCGAAAAGGGAGAACCTTGCACACCGATATCCGATTCGGTCTTCTTATTTTCCCAAAGCCGAATCACCCGGTTGACATGGGTCAGCCCTGTGTAACGAGAACGCCACCCTTCGTCCGGTCCCGATTGAATTTCACTCGCGATATCATTTTTGGTCTCCGCGACCGACCGCCTTTTTCGATTCGCCAGTTATCTGCTTTGGGGATCCGATTACCGTGGTACGAAGGCTGCAAGGTGCTCCGGGGTAAAAGGAGCAGACAGAATGAACGGGCGAACGGGACAGACGTAAAGCCTGGTTTACGACTGCGGAATGAGCTTTGGTCAGGGACAATTCGCTCGTGTTCATGGTCCATCGAACGATCTGTTTTTGGTTATACATCGGCGAAAAGGAGCAAAGGGGTTGTCCAGGTGATGTAATATCGCAGTTATGTACGTAGAATATCGATTACAGTGTGCGTCGATAATGGTTCATAGAGGACCGCTCGAGATCGGAAGTTGTAAGATGGTGCGTGCAGATGTCGCTCGAGTCGACTGCTAACGCTCTCCTAACGTCGAGTGGCAGTTCTTGTATTATTTATTCATAGACCTACCACCTTTCCTCGTGGAAAATTAAACGTCGTTGATTCCTACGTTCGTTGTTAAGAATTATTCTTTACTGCGTTCGAGGTTAGGTCTTTTATTAAAGGGTAGAATTAAGGGGAGTTCATAGGAAATTTCATTTAGAAGCGTTTGTAAAATCTGTCTGAACAGAGACTAAAGAAATGAAGATCTTTCCTCTTCGCAATTACCTCTTTACAATTTACTTATTTTCATTGTACCACTAAAATTACTATTATCTGTACCCGCCATGTTTAGATACCTATTAAATATTCCAGTGTAATTCTAGTACTAATAATATCTAATGAATAATTAATTATATTAAAAAGTAATTAGTTATTATATGATCTATATGTCTATGATTCTAAATAATAAATATACATAATGGATTATGGTAAATTTTTTGTTAGGCAATCTGAGAAAAATGAGATCCACCTAACCTCACCTAAATAGTCAAATACGATAATTTGAACACCAGGACTTGTACCACACGTTTTGGTTTTACATTATATGAAATTTCTTTTGAATTGAGCTGAAAAATGATACGAAGGAATGTCAAAAATTGTCATTCTTTTGTTTATCAAGGAACCATGAACTTTCGACGGATGTCGCTCGGTGTGAACCAGGCTTAAGCCAGAAACGAAGGGAACCACGCAGACGATCGCTATTTATAGGGTAAAGGGAAGGTTCCTGGTCGAATAACTCATGTACAATGCGATGATACACGCTGGAATCGGCGTCGATCTCGCGCTGTTATCAGCGCGATCACGCGAGGAAAACTGGACCCGAGTGGAAAGTAACGACACGAATGGGACATTAGCGGGACGATATTTATATGAATACAACTGGAACACTATATTACCATAGCTTTTACGGCATCTCTGCCCATCGCATTTCCATTTCGAATTAGTCCCTCGTACTCGCCAATTTCCATCGTGCGACTCGTTTGTCGCCTCACGCGTGAACGCAATTTAACGACCCACGATTTTATCGTCGACCACTCGAGCTGATAAAAAACACATGTTTCCAATTTTTCCCCCTTTTTTTTACCATTGCAGTCCCTTTTTATAGCGATTCGATTATTTCAGTGTATGAATCTTAGGTATTTCCAATATACAGGGTGTCAGGAGTGAATCCAGAAGCCTTCCTCAAGGGGTAGAGCAAGATATACGAAGGAAAGGAGTGTAACATATGAGGATATGCTCTTTTTTCCCAAACATACGAGAATCTCCTTTGGTCTGGCTCTTTTTGGTCCCTTCGCAAAATTTACCCTCTGTTCTGCACCTCTCAAAGTCTCGAATTACTTATTTCGACCCTCGGAACATGCAAACTTTCGCTCCTGGCTGATTTTAATATATGGGTTCTGTCAGGTAGAAGAAACTGTCTCTTCGATATGCACGCTTCCATAATACAGTATGATTCGTTTTATTTTAATTGTTGTGACCTGTTGAGGGGTTCATATGAGAAACGAGCCTTGACAATTTAATTAATTTTTCTTGACAGGAAGAAAATATTTCATCATGTAATTCCAGGGTGTATCCTGCCTTAATTAATATCATTAATCGTGGGATAGCACTCCCTTGTATGATAAGATAATATTTTTCTAGAAGAGAAGCAAGATCCAGTCACGAGTCACCAATGTGTTACAATAAACATTCTCCTAATTATTCCCTCAAAAATTCAACGTAATCATCAAAGAATACCGATTAAAGATGATCCAAGTAGCATCCTTGGATTCTAATTTATTATCGATCTTCATTTTCCCACACGAGCAAACTGATTTACGTGTGACAGTCCCTAAGAATCCTAATGTCAAACCTAACCTCCTCTATCCAAAGATCGTCAACATCCTGCCAAGTTCTCATGCCATAGCCAAAAATCAGATGCACTCTTCGTCGACTACGTATGTGCGATAGCCCCCCAAGAATCCTAATGTCAAACCTAACCTCTCCTATACGAAGATCATCAACATCCTGCCAAGTTCTCATGCCATAGCCAAAAACCAGATGTATTATCCTAAATAACTAACTTTTCCTTCATAAACATCTTACGTGTCTGTGATTGCAAAAGCGTGTCACATACGCTTCCTTTTCAAATATTCAAAACTCCGAGTATATCATAAATTAAAGAGACACTGTCATTACAGTTCTGAACAACCAATTCCTCTCATTAATACTCGATTAACCTGCACAATTCTTTATAAAATTTGTTTCCATTCATCCCCTTTTTCTCTTCGATTAATACGCGAATCGTACATTTTGCAATGCAAATATTAAATAAATTAGGATTTTCTAAAATTGCGACATGCTACTTTCTTCTTCTGACAAGAGATATATGACAGCAACGATTGATTTCCCACTGACGAATTAATTCGTCGTTCGCGATTAAAACGACTTCAATTTCGACGATGAAGGGGTGAGAAGAATCGCGATCGGTGAGTGAAACTGATGGTTCTATATCGGAGAACCATGGAGTCAGTGAAGAGTCGACGTGAAATTGACCAGGATGGAAAATGGCGGAGGAATAAATGAAAAGGCAGCATACTTCATTGTCGCTGAGAGTTGTTCGATTTCAACCATCTTCCCCGTGACACACGAAACACCCTAGCACCCGCGATGAAAAAGATGAAGGCGAAGCGTGAGGAAAATGAGGCAATAAATTCCGGTTGATAAGCTCGCGGGAAAGAATGTGATACACGTATAAATTACGAATGGAGTCGAAATGCGCAGGTTGCACCGCGATATTAGACAAAGTAGAAGCTGAACCTGCGCAGGCAAATGGAATCAAAAGACGAATCAAACGATGAAAACTACAATTCCCAGAGATGGCTATCCTGTAATCTGCCCGTTGCCTTTCTTAGATCCTCGCCTGATTGGTAACAACCGAACCCCGTGGTTCGAAAGCCGCGTGTATCCGCGGCGAGGTGCCGTGGAAGGTCGTTTACCCTTTTCCGCGGTGGAATCTCTTCATCGTGAAGTAGCCGGCACAGACGTGGATTATCTTGCCCCGCGTGCAATATCTTCGGCTACCACTCGGCCGGCCGCGGCTCCGGCGCTTTCAATTCCATCCTCGACAAAGTGGATCTGATGGATGTCTCAAGGATGACTCGACGCTTCGACCCCGGCAGAAACCGATGTTTCGTTTCTGCGCAACCAAACCCGCGTGAAAAAGTCCACGAATGGCGAATGGGAGATTAAGACCGGCGAAAAATGCCACGAGGATGTCTCTGGCCCAAGCAGAGAGGGGTCCACTCGCTTTTTGCCGATTCGAGATTATCCTCTCTCCAAATTCCTCCACTCGATTTAATTCCTACACCTTTTCTGCGCCGCCATTATGGTTGAGAAGTGTCGCGTTGATGGTTTCAATGGCGTTCCAGAGGCTCCCTCTACTTGCTAACTTGTGCGCAGAGCAGAGACGTCGATAATTATCAAGGAAATGATACAACGTGTTCTATACCGATATGTATTAGCGTAGGATGCCAAGGTTTGAGAGGTGCAAGGGAATACTTGGGCCTACCTGACTGATAATGGATAATGAACACCAGCCTTGGGGTCAGAGTGATATCTAGAGTACAGTGGATTGACAACTGACAGCGTGCAAGGATTGTATGGACGTATGGGATGTTTATGAGTGATCCAGAAAGAAAGTCTAAGTATGAAAGAAGAGAGACTGCTGGGTCTAACTCTAGCGACATGGTCACGGGGTCCCTAGAGACCCTGCTTCTTTATCTACTGTGACATAGCTGCGTGTGTCAGTGCTGACGCTTTTGACAGCCTGAAATTTTAGCGTAATGAAGGAACAGCAACGTCTGCAAGGTCCTATTTTGATCACTTTAATATAAACAATTGACTGCGTGGAGCGTTTCAACGTCTCCAGCTAGCAGTGCTCAGTGGGACAGCGAAAAGAACAGATTTATGAATTATTTTATGAATTATTATAATACGAAGCATATTATCTTGGTCACTGAAGCTACGGACAGAAAATTCGACAAATAAAAAGAATCATCAGAGGTCCAGGTGTTATATGTCTAGGTACCCATAACAAACGTGGTATGAAATGTAATAAGGGTGCAAGGGCTGTCTTAGCATAGTTCTTAGTGGGATTATGGATTCTAATTGTAAAATAACTACGGTATATATATATTCTCTGTCGAAGCCTTTTATTACTTAAGGAAGGTTATGTTTCTTTTAATGCTTCTCTTCAGAGAGTAACTGACTCCCAAGAAAGTGTCAAGAGACTATATAACACGGTTCGTCTAAGCCCCCAATTCTTATCAATGTTCATATAAACATTCGTTCTCAGAATTTATATCTTATAAACTATTTATTCCTAGACTGATTTTTATCTACAACTAAACTCATCTTTTCAACAGTTCTTTATAGAGCTTTTAACAAGAGTTGACATAAAAGTGTCAATCGATTGCATAATCATAAATCAGTTATCAGTCTATCCTTTTATTCTATACATTACTTCTAATCTCTTTTAGCTCGTAATAAATACCCCTTATCTTTTATATTTGTCAATCAAACAGTATCCCTACATCAGCACAAAACATATTTGGAAATGATGGAACTAAACCCATCTCACCCCAAGTAAAATGAAATATTTGTAACATCATTCTCTATTATCCTCAATCTAAACGAATAGCAAACTTCTCTGTCAATAAAACAGAAAATTCTGTCAAATTAACACTTTCATTCCCATAAAGTGCCAAATCTCTAAGTGTCAACGCGCTCTAGCTGCAGGAATAATCGGTATTCGGAATTGCAACGCAGAAGACGCGATTATCAGAGGGAACTAGACATGGACACATCAGAGGGAACGAGCCACAGCTCGGAGCAGAAGAAGACGGGACTGAGAATCGATAGAGCAAACCACAGGGATGCGTGGTGGCGGTTTAAGGATGATGAAGCCAGGATCCAGACGCAGCGCGACATCCGACCGCAGACGGTGTCGACACGAGTGCATAAGCCCAATGGCCCATTACCGGCGGTGTTTACGATTTCAATTACTGGCAGGCCGATTGCACGGTCATCAGCGTGTCAAGGATGAGGTTATTCACTGGCAAGTGTCGCGGCTGTATCGGTCATCTACCGATCGCTTTCCACCGCGTGCAACCGATCAGGAAGTACTTCTCTATGCTCGATCACCCGAGCCCCTGGATAATTACAAGCGTATCGCGGCCAATCACCGGGATGAGGACGCGGTGAACTGGTTCGTTAGCGGGTGTGAGATCGCTGGCTTGATTGGAGCTGACCGGTACTGTATCGATGCCCGAGGACTCGGCGATTTCGAGTACGAGATATTAACATCCTGCCTGCGATTTGTCTAGCTCCTAGGCCCGGTGATCCTGCTCTGAAGATCGCTGGATGGAACAGGAATGTGAGGGATTGGGCAGAATAGAGTACAGAGATAATATCTTAGACTGGCTAAGATATTAGTCTTCCTTCTACGTTCGAGTTTGTTATCTATATGCAGTTGCTACCTTGTGGACGCCGGCAGTTTGCACACTTGTGGAAGGAATACGGGTCTGATTGGTTCGAGCGTAACAGGTCCACTTTTCGCAACAGGATTCCACGGATGGGTCTACGACGAATTTTCAATCGGTTGATCGATTGAAGAGCAATAGTAAATACTCCATATATTGAAAAGAGGATCGTTGACGTTCTAAAGCGTCGTAGCTGAGACATTGACATATACTGACATCGTTTAGCTCTAAAACTCGACCTCCGCCATCCCCTAAATCTGAAACTAGCTAACCCACTTGTGGAAAGTATAGCAATGGC
This sequence comes from Eufriesea mexicana, assembly GCF_001483705.2. Lineage (NCBI taxonomy): Eukaryota > Metazoa > Arthropoda > Insecta > Hymenoptera > Apidae > Eufriesea > Eufriesea mexicana. Next base: position 602,359 of record NW_016908892.1, read on the forward strand.
GGCCAAAAAATTCCCGAATCCCAATTTTTATCGACACCATGCGATTCCAGCCTATGAAAAGGAACGAGTCTCGAACATGACAGATTTTAGGTGACGTGGAAACGTCTGAAATGACGTAACAGTATCGCGGCTGTGACGTTTACAGATATTGACATCGTTTAGCCCTAAAACTCGACCTCCGCCATCTCTCAAATCCGAAACTGGCTAACCTACTCGTGGAAAGTATAGCAATGGCGGCCAAAAAATTCCCAAATCCCAATTTTTATCGACACCATGCGATTCCAGCCTATGAAAAGGAACGAGTCTCGAACATGACAGATTTTAGGTGACGTGGAAACGTCTGAAATGACGTAACAGTATCGCGGCTATGACGTTGACAGATATTGACATCGTTTAGCCCTAAAACTCGACCTCCGCCATCTCCCAAATCCAAAACTGGCTAACCTACTCGTGGAAAGTATAGCAATGGCGGCCAAAAAATTCCCAAAACCCGAATTCTATAGACACCACGCGATTCCAGCCTATGAAAAGGAACGAGTCTCGAACATGACAGACTTTAGGTGACGCGGAAACATCTGAAACGACGTAACAGCTCGGGGGTTCCCGTGTAAGTCAGTGAGAGGTGCGACGAGGAGGATTTTTACCGGGGGAACGTGTTCCTCGGGAACGAAACTACGCAGTTAAATGGACAACGGGGAAAAAAGGAGGGTGCAGGTGCAAAGGATCCGTGCAGACAGTTTTACATCGGAAACAGAGCAGCAAGAGTTCGAGCCACGCTGATGACTCAGTGTGGCTTTCATCTCGCAGTGAAAGAGAAAGAGATGTCCGGAGCTGGAGAAAGGGAGAAAAGAACGGAGTCCTTGACCAGGGTTTCGCTCTCGTATAGGAATTAGCGATAATTATATGGGGCTAGCACCTGCACGCGGCCGCAAAAACTTGGAATGCCCTGTTGCTCTGTTGCTCTTGCACACCGTTCCAATAGCGTTGAGTCACGTCCCCTGGAGGATGACTCAAAGGGACATTAAGCAATGTTACCTGGACGCGGTAATCCGGTTAAAATCGGGCGAAATTACAGGAAACCGAAAGAAACGTTCGTTCCACCGATTGGAAGATATTAACGGCGGATGCTGCAGCTGATATCCGAAGACGTCTATCGTCGTTTTAGATACCTAAGCATGACTAATTTCCGGTTTCTAGTCCGTGGTCTCCGGTCTCCAATGCGTGGAAGATCGTGTTCGATCGGAGAACTAGGGGTGAGTTAGAATTTCACGTGAAATCGTCAAATATTGCACTTGGAAGCTTGCCAGATTTCAACACTCTCGAAAATCTTGGAATTTCGATCTATAATTCGATACGATTTCGAAATTCTCGGGGTCGAGTCGAAAACTTCAAAAAATTCCGAAACTTTGGAAACTGGAACAAATACTCGATCCAAGAGTTTGCAAGGAGGGATAAGAAACAACGTTCCTCGTAGATGGATAACAAAAGACTGTTCTCGAGAGACACTCGCTGAATTTTTACGGTTCTTATGTTTTAGGAATAACATTTTTATGGGACCCTATGCCCTTGTCGTTTTATGACAGATTTCCTTCAGACGTAACAGGTTTTACTTCTTTCATATTTTACGACGGATACCACAAGTTGGATAAAGGGATAGGGGAAAAAATGAAGCAGTGTGAAATTTCAGATACGGCTCTGAATATTCTAACCTACAATTTTATGACACTTTCTATGGACCCAAACATAATCGAAGAATATATTACTACATTTCCTATAAGTATTAATTTTGTAATCGAACAAATAATAATTTATCGGCAAGTTCAAAATGTGCTTAAACAATTATTAATGTAAAAAAGAAATAAATCCTATAAATTTTCCCACTCAATTGTAACAAATGCTCTTAAATAAAACTCTAAGTAGTTACCTGAATCGTACAAACTATAGTATCGACCACATAACCTCCAAAAAAATCCCTCGAATAAAAAACGACACAAGAACGAACGAATTTTCGCTATGTTCACTCGGTGTCGACGTTTTATCAAAGTCGAAACACTTGCAGGTAGGATAGAAACGTCGTAAATCGGACGTCAATCTCGGAGTCGTGGAAACTCGGGCGCGAAACGTAATCCAGAGGGCGGGCGGAGCGCAGGATAAAAAATGGCGGCCGCTTGGCTCGCGTTCATCCCTCTTTCGGCTTTACGTCGCCGAGAATTTCTTCTGGGTATTGAGTCGTAAACCAGACGCGTTGCCGTAGAAATTTACGAACGCCGCGCGTTTTGGACGAGTATAAATAACACATCCGAACAGAAATGGCAGGCGGCCCTTTCACGCCCACGACGCCCCTCCGAATTTTTAAGTGATTAATTTTTAAGTGATTGGAGGCTCGGGAAGCTTCCAGGCCGTAAATAATATTCGAAATAAAGTACGATACCAACGAAGGAAACGCGCCGGGTACACGCCTCTGAATGAAAGGAACAGCGGACCTCTGTAAATTATCGAGAAACATATTTTTCGAACGATTCCGATCCTCGGCAGTGGCGCTGCTTTTTCGACGAATCTATTATTTTCGGTGTCGTTTCGTCCTGGAATAACAAAGAGCTATCGACTTTTTCAGTAGCGAAAACGACCTTTCTATGGAATTTTCTGGACGAGAAAATATAATTATTGATACAGCTTCTGTATCAATTGAAAATTTCGATGTTCACAATTGTTATGAAGTAAAGTAGTTTAGACTCAATTAATTCTGGAACTGGATGATTATTGCTCCATCTTTAGGGCACGTTTTGAAAAGTACGTGATATTAAAAATATGCAACATTTTGAAACATACGTTCAATCCATTAAACACTTTGAGTCTCCTTTTCAATGAACACAAAGCTACCCCAACTACCTCAATTGTATTTTAGAGAAACCATTCGAACTACTCGAAAATCACACGGGAAAAGTGATTTTTCCCAAAAACGAATGGAAATCGATACTCGCAAAGCTTAAGAATCAAGTGTCGACGACATAGAAATAAGCTTGCAATTCCTAGTACCAATCTCCCTAACATCCTCGCCATAAATGGTACTCGAATCACCCTTGACACCCTGAAAACGCCAAATGCCAAACGTTGCCAAAACAAGACTCGCTTAATTCGCAAGGAACCGAGGTAATTCGCGAGACGAAGGTAAAAGGAGCCAAGGGCAAATCCATGCCCGATGCTCCGATTCGATAAAGAGGCATCGGGGTGCTGAGGAGAGACGAGACGAAAGAGCAGTTTGTATCGACGCAGCGTCTGTAAACGAGGAGATCCCCGGGGACGATACGTCGGATTGAATTCGAATGGGTTTTGGCAGCAGGCGTAGTCGTTATTCTGATTTATCGCGGCTGTTGGCCGCTGCAAAGCGCCGACAGAACGACGTGAAACAATAAAGCCACGGACACGGAGCCGGGACCAGGCTACGTAGCAACGTTAAATAACGAGAGTCGGCCGTGGCCGTGAAAGAGATTCGATCTAAAGTGCCGGTTACAACGTTGTCGTAACAACTTTCTTCTCCGCCTTCCAGCCACTCTGGCCTATCCACCTCGGGAAGAAGCGCGAGCCAGCGCCATCTATCGATCTATCACGGCAACACGCGACCATCTTGCAACGTCTGCGTCCATTTTCCCCTCTAACCTCACTTTTCCTCCAGTGTCCGAGGAATTTCCCAGGTACCACACGCTGAGGTGGCCCGAGACTACGGATAGGGACCGCGGGTACCAGGCAGCTGGTTGGCACCGGTGTGCACGCTAACGACGTGAGAAGTACTTACTTTCGGCGGAGGAGAGGATGTTTGGAGAACGGCGGCCATTCGGCGTGGTATTTCGATTTACGAACCCGTTAGCCAAGTGATTGGAATGACCGGAGATGCGAGACTTCGAGGAGGATTAAGAGCGATGACGAGACCGGGTGTTTCTCGGTACCGCGGTTCTTCCATGTTTCTCTATTCGGATTACGATTTTCTTCATTTGCATTGGAAGTGGACGTGGCCGCTTAGCCAGGTCGTTATCGTGCAAGAGGATACGATTGCCCGTGCTTCGGGATAAGTCGTGGGAATCTATGCCTATTCGTCAGCTACGATAACGATTCTGGGAACGTTCCCTGCAGGCTGTAGACTAGTACCTGCGATTCGGGGAACCAGTGCGATTTTTCTGCTTGTAATTAAAAGGCAAATGTTGCCGCGGGATGAAGACAGGGAAGAGTTCCCGTGGATGATACTCTGGCGTGTAATCGTCGTTTAGGCAAGAGTATGGAAAAATAAATTGCGCTTGCGGTAGAGTCGTGCTGATACGAAGTTACTGAATCGTACTGATGGGTACTTGAGTTATCGAAATGCGGGTCGTTTAAGAGATGATTCAATGAGATTAATTTGGGAATGAACTAATAACGGGTTTGGAGATATTTTTTTTCTAACACTATCAAAGATACCGAAGGTATTCAGCTACTTTTGGAAAATTGATTTTAATTTTTATCGAGAGGGAAACATAGTTATCATCACGTATGTAAATTATATTCCTGTGTTAATAAATTATTATCTATGTCCTGACACGAAGTTATTGAATCGTGCTGATGGGTACTTGCACTATCGAAATGCAGGTAGTTTAAGAGATAACTGGATGAGATTAATTTGGGAATGAACTAATAACGGGTTTGGAGATATTTTTTTTCTAACACTATCAAAGATACCGAAGGTATTCAGCTACTTTTGGAAAATTGATTTTAATTTTTATCGAGAGGGAAACATAGTTATCATCACGTATGTAAATTATATTCCTGTGTTAATAAATTATTATCTATGTCCTGACACGAAGTTATTGAATCGTGCTGATGGGCACTTGCACTATCGAAATGCAGGTAGTTTAAGAGATAACTGGATGAGATTAATTTGGGAATGAGCTAATAACTTGGGTTTGAACATATTTCTGTTCTAGCACTATCAAATATAGATATTGAACTACTTTTGGCAAAAAGATAGCTGAATATATTCGAAGATATTCAATATATGACATTCGAAGATATATGGTATATAGATATATAATATTTGAAGATGTTCAACTACTTTTGGGAAAATTGGGGATTGGGATTTCAATTTTTATCAAGACAGAAAAATAGTTATCGTCATATATGTAAATTATATACCTCTGATAATAAATTATTATGTATGTCCTATTTCCCAAGTACATCATGTGTACGTACTCTTACAAACTTCAATTTTTAAACTCATCAACCTATACCCTAAAACCAACTACTTTGATTAATATTTTAAAATCAACCCCTACTTTACATTACTAACACTGAGGACTGTCTTAAGGACGTAGAAAATAATTATTTTAAACAGTTATATAAAATTTTTCATTGAAACAATTATGAACTTTCCTTCTGAGTAATTAAATTTATTAATAAATATAAATATAATTCTAGAAGAACCTAAATTTCGTACTTTATCGATTCAAATTAAAGTTCCTGCATCAGCTTCTTTCATAAGAATTTCAAGAACCTAAACTGATATTATACTTATAAAATTCTGACCATGAACCCTTCGAGTCTTGGATTCCACTTTTCAACAGACCCAATACGGTTAAAGGAACCCTATTAACACCAAATTTTGTAACCCATCCGCCACCCCGAGCCAAGTGAATCGAATTCGCAAAAGCCGAGTAACAATTGCGAGGGATTCTTGAGAAATTCCGTGCAACCCGCGGCAGAAATTCATCGAAATTCGAGTGGCGAACGGGCAAACCGATTCCATCCGTACATAATTCACACGTAACCCCTGCATGAATAATTCCACGCGATAATAGTCGCGAATTGCGAACTTTCGACGGGATCTTTGGCGCCGGCGCTGGAAAATTTCGTCTTCCAATTTCCACGTCACGTTTCGCGAATCCGTGACGGAGAAGAGCAAAACGGTAGGAGATCAAATAAACATGCGAGAAAGAAATATCAGATACTCACCTTTCAGCTGCGTCGACTCGATCGCGAACATGTTCAGCGCCAGCAGTTGAAGAAGTCGCGTCCCCGGAAGTGGCAGCGGAGAATGCTGAAGAAGCGCCCTGAACTCTTTCAACATTTGCACGCCGGCTTCTTGGAACGTTTCCATTCTGTAACAAAACACTGGGTCAGTCTTGGGACAGGTAACCTTTTCGCAGGAAAGTTCGCTGATCGACAGCGTGCACTCTTCGTCGACTACGCAAGTGTGATAGCCCCCTAAGAATCCTAATGTCAAACCTAACCTCCCCTATCCGAAGATCGTCAACATCCTGCCAAGTTCTCATGCCATAGCCAAAAATCAGATGCACTCTTCGTCGGCTACGTATGTGTGATAGACCCCCAAGAATCCTAATGTCAAACCTAACCTCTCCTATACGAAGATCATCAACATCTTGCCAAGTTCTCATGCCATAGCCAAAAACCAGATGTATTATCCTAAATAACTAACTTTTCCTTCATAAACAGCTTACGTGTCTGTGATTGCAAAAGCGTGTCACATACGCTTCCTTTTCAAATATTCAAAACTCCGAGTATATCATAAATTAAAGAGACACTGTCATTACAGTTCTGAACAACCAATTCCTCTCATTAATACTCGATTAACCTGCACAATTCTTTATAAAATTTGTTTCCATTCATCCCCTTTTTCTCTTCGATTAATACGCGAATCGTACATTTTGCAATGCAAATATTAAATAAATTAGGATTTTCTAAAATTGCGACATGCTACTTTCTTCTTCTGAC
>NW_016908892.1:609371-686663 GCF_001483705.2 Eufriesea mexicana
AGAACATATATTATTATATGTTCTACATATAAAATAATAATTTATTTGTAGTATAATATATTTATACTACAAATTTTATAAATATTATAAATATATAAAATTTTTAAATATATAAAATATATTTTATGAATTTTATAAATAGTATAATATAGCGTACTATAATAATGCATACACATCACTTTCTCCTCTCTCCTTTCCTCTTTACATTTTAATTCCTTTTATTTTTATTCCACACTCTTTTTGCACTATTATAAAAATAGGCTTACTTCTGGTCCTACGTTAATAAATGAATAAATAAACAAATCATAAATCACGATACATATTTGTGAAATAATGTATTCTTCGTATGAGGAGTATATCCGAAATAAAATATATACAAGAAATATACCTAAAATTTATTTCCAGGCATTGTATCTTCACGTTCGAACACACACTAAACACCGAGAAATTCGTAGTCTATTGACTACTATATCTATAAAACTACATCGAGTTATGTCATTCGCGTAAAACCTTGGCAAAGACGAAGGCGAAGGGATCAAGGTAAAATGAATTTGCAAATGTTCGTATCAGCTTACAATTCTAATTTAAATGTAATAATCGTATTCATAGTGGCAGATTAGGTTACGTCGTAAAAGCTTTGGAGAAGATAGAAGTGAAAGGGGATAAAGCAATACAGATTTTTCCAGCTTGTAATAGCTTACAATTCGAATGTTTGCAATTTGTCTGCAAATTTCTGCCAAGCGAGAAGGGAATACTTTCATCGCGTGATATTTTCATCGAAAGTCAATCAAAATGTGCAATATTTTTATTCGCGATACGAAGATACGCCGATCTAAGGGTCCACCGTAAATCTCGCGATTTTTCTCGAAAAACAGCTATGAAATTTAAAACATCGATGTTAGACATTAAATCTCAAAGCACTCAATCATCCCTCTTTCGCTTGCCATGTCTCGTGCCTTTCTCCCCGTTCTATTACCTCGCGCCAAACCATAGATAGCCAACCTGTATCTATAATTCACGGCGAAGCTGCTAATCAAGATAACGCACTAACCAATAGTAATATCATCGTACGCTATCGTACAAGCACGCGAAAAAAACGGCAGATCCTCTTCTTGATTCAGCGCCGCAAATGCGACGTTAAAACACGTCGTACACCGTCGTTTATAACTTTAATCTCACTCGCGAAAGTTATCGACCGATCAAATGGACGGCCGAGTCGAATAAACTTCTAAAAATGATTATGGAATATTTTAAGGGCCCGGGTAACTGGTTCGATCGTTCCATCCCTGGTATATATCATACCCTGTCGAAGGAGATTAGAGATATTTAAATAGGTTAGGGGATGAATTTTATGGCCTACTACAAGAGTTGGAAAAATAATTATCGTTTTCGTCGTGTAAAATCGAAATTAAAATTTTTCTCGTAGAAATCAGAAATAATTTGTTTATCCGTGATTAAAACTAATGAATTGTTTTGAAAAATTGAAGTATAGATATAAATAGTACCGAATAATTTCCTGGCGATAATGTTATTAGGATTATGGATTTATAATTGTAAAATAACTAAAATAATGTAATAACTATGTAATAACTACTTAATTCTCCTTTAAATTCTTGTATTATTCAAGAAAGGTATATCTGTCTTTGAGAGTTTCTCAAAGGTACGCTATCTTTGAGAGTTTCTCGAAGGGACGCTATCTTTGAGAGTTTCTCAAAGGTACGCTATCTTTGAGAATTTCTCGAAGGTACGCTATCTTTGAGAGTTTCTCGAAGGTACGCTATCTTTGAGAGTTTCTCGAAGGTACGCTATCTTTGAGAGTTTCTCGAAGGTACGCTATCTTTGAGAGTTTCTCGAAGGTACGCTATCTTTGAGAGTTTCTCAAAGATACTCTTACGTACGTGACGCAGTTCGTCTAAACCTCCAAAATTCTTATCGAATGTTTATATATTATTGATTTCTGTACATAACTAAACTTATCTTTTCAACAAATATAGAACGAGACGAGCTTGTGCATTTTGAACGGTCAATTATACACTGACCGTATCTCATACAGGTTTTGCATTAGAAAATCAAATAAACCAAATACGATAATAAATTTAAGAAAGAAACATAAGCGTCATACCTTCTAGCATTGGTCCATACAACGTACCGGAATTATCTTAAGTGAGCACCAAACTCCCGATTCATCGATCAATCTACCCAATTAATCGGCGCCACTATCACAGAAACTAACCTAACGATCGCGGTATTAATCCCCAAACGTCTAGTTAAAATCGTCGTAATTACACCCGAGAGAGAAAGAGAGACGGCAAGAGAGACGTCGCCGAGGAACCGTTACAGAAGCGAAATAAATTCTGCCGGTGCCGGAAAAACGGCGGAATGGTTAATTAAACCGGCGCGCGCTCGACGTCGAGTCGCATTCCGGCTCGGGTCGTGCGTGTTTTCACTCGCCGCAACTTATCGCGGAATTCGCAAATAAATAATCGGATACTCTAATTAAAGTGGGCTGATTCCCGTCCGCTTCGTTAACCGGGGGTTGAGGACGTCGGGAATTTATTGGACGCGTCCATCGGAAGAAAATGGCTCGCGTCGCTATTGGGCGGAGGCCCGTGATAACCACGGGGCCAACGATAGTCGGAGTTATGGCTAATTACTGGAACACGAGCGCACTCTTTACGGCGGACAGGCCGTCCGCGATACACCGAAAGAGTGCCTCTGGTGAGCAACCGCGAAAGCTCGTCGACGTGGGTGTGACTCCGCGATAAGGAAGACAGCTACGCTCGGAGAATCTTCGTAACCCGTCGAGAGGTCTCGGCGAAAAAGAACGATCGAAGATGGCGTCGAGTTTGTTCCTGACAAATTGTATCTGATATACAGGAACTCGAGCGAGAGTCGATTGTGACTTGGCCAGAATGCGGCTCCGGGCACGTGAAGCACGGAACCGTGGAGGAAGTTCAAAAGAGCCGACGATTGTTTCTCTTCTCATGGGATTATTCAAGAGACAGGTTTCGTCGGTTGGTGATAATAAAGCTACGAAAGAGACATTGGATTGTCTATCGGGGAAATCTTGACGATGTTCTTCGCGCGAATCTTGCTTTCAAATGGGGATACTTTCGACTTTCAGGGCGGAAGACTGGTGTGAGATGGGCAGATTTAGTGCTGGATACTGGTGAACGTGTGTAGGTGTATCGTAGGTGACGTGAGTTGAGATATGCCAGAGATGTGGGAGGGGAAGGAGGGTGGGATCGATGAACTCGTGTGTATGTCGGTGCCGGGGGTATGAATAACGTGGTTATGAGGTACAAATGAAGTGAAATATGATGTGCAAAATTGATTAATTTCTCTAATTGTCAACGGTAACGAGGTTTCAGATTTTTCAATTTTCAAATTTTTCGATTTTTGAACTTTCATAAATTTCTACGATTTTGAATATCTACGCGGTATACGCGAAAGCTTAAATAAGCGCAAGAGCTCTTCGATCCTGCCAACTCACGATTATTTCGAATAATCGCATGAGAATGAATCTTAGACAACGCTAAACCTCATAAAATATCAGATAATCACGTTTAGTAAACAGGTCGTCGTAAATTTACGATTATCTGCACCGTAAGCACGGTTTTACGCGTTCGCAAATACCCTAACACCTCCTCTAATATGAAATACAACGACCGAATAACCGCTGAAATTAATCCGAAACTGGGCCACACAACGCTACCTACCGCACTAGTAGTTAAACTCCCGTTTGAAATATTTATCGTTCATTGGATCGAAGCTCCGATCTTCTATTCGATAAAACGCTGTGGAAAAAGACCGTTGACCGCTAGCAATCGCGTAAACATTCCCGGCGTTAATACCGGCCTAACTAATTCGACCAATTATCGTTTCCGGATATCTCTCTCGCTTTTGCCATTATCACGAACAGAAGGAACGAGACAGAACTAGCAGCTATCGAAAGGAAGGATAGGTACGAAACGTTAAATTAATCTCGCGTGATCGAGCAATTAAAGATTATCGCCAAATTAAAATACCGAGACACAAATATCTTCAAATCGTGGAATAAACAGGGATCACTGAGATTCTCTTGATTTTGACGCGGCGACGCGAGGTCGCTGGAGTAGGGAGGCCGAACCGGTGGTGGGGGAAGCAACGCCGTCACTACGGCGCGAACGATCCACCGAGTCAGCGGTAATCTCGCTTCGTTGAATTCGAATGATAAAGGGGGACGTCGCGATGCTCCCGTGAGACCTACTGAACAGTCGCATCCTCTCGTAAACACGGCCACGGAGAAGCGGCGAGATCTCACGTAGAGAGGTACTATCTTTCCCACAACCTCGTTCTCTCCTTCGTGGCGCCGCGCTTTCCTAGGCCACAGCGAATTTACGCCACGTAACGTCTCGCTCTCGAACTCCCTTGAGCTCATAGACTACGGAACTCGTGACGTTACGCAGCGTTCCAAGTCGATTGGCAGAACTACCCCGCGAGAGGGCGATCGTGCAGTCGGCTGACATATTTACGCGCCTTGAGCGCCAATCTTGAACTTTTTCCACGACTCATGTGGAATATAAAATGACGCACACTGCACGTGGATTATTTTTTTCATGATATACACGGGAATCATACTGACTGCAGCATTTGTCTTATCAAAAATTTGAGTCGATAATGGCCTTTTTAATATCTTTTTACATATCTTGGTGTTTAAAGTAAAAGAATCGAATAGAATATCAACGATTTTTCAATGTGCCAGAAACTACCAATAAAAATTTTGTTTTCTTTTCTTTTTATATTTATTTAGTATGTTTATATTAAAGACTTACTATAAACAGTACATAAATGTGCAATAAAATGACATGGAATGTAAACTTGCAATTAACAACATTTATAGATATATTAATAGTAACAAAATTGGTAGTTAAAGTAAAAACCTCTTCGTTGAATTTATAGGTAATTCTATACAGTGATACATTACCAATTAAATTTAAGTATCGTGTAGTATTAATACCGAGGAAACATCTGAACCAAGCTTGAATGCAGTTCGTTATACCAGCGATAATAATTACCGAACAATTCATTATTATTCGCGGCCATACTGATAATAACCTCGTTATTATTTCAGAAATAATGAAACCGTCATTACACCGATAATTATAATAATATTGTTCATTCAACCCGGGCATTAACGTCATGCAATTTAAGTCTTACTGCGAACTATAAAGCAACATAACTAAACGTACCACTGATTCGAAGTCACTCAACAAGGATATATCAACCTAATAAGAATATTTAAACCATCATATTGTTAAAGTGATCCAGACCTGATATTACGCGAAGAAACAATTACTCACTGCTTTCAACTACGTACTCCTGTGTTTCAACATTTCATACCTTAATTATCGGAAAATGATCTGGATAAATTAGTTTGCATTCTTATATAGGGTGTCCCGAAATTCACGCGGGACATTTATGCGGTAAAGTGTTGCCAACAAAAGAAAAAAGTCAGCGTGAACAATTATCGGAAAATGATCTGGATAAATTAGTTTGCATTCTTATATAGGGTGTCCGAAATTCACGCGGGACATTTATGCGGTAAAGTGTTGCCAACAAAAGAAAAAAGTCAGCGTGATAGCTGACAATTCAGGGTTATTAAAAATGGCGCTACACGAGAGAACAATGGCGTCTTATTAAAAATGGCGACTTCATTGTTGAGGAATAATTACAATTTTTAATCGAAAACCTTCTTGCGTAAATTTTGGAACACCCAATATATTCTGAAAATTTTATTTTAATTCCCATTTTATACGATAATAAGATTTAGGCAATTTTATAAAATATCTTGTATTTCTACAAGAATTATAATTTTGGAAAAAGTCGTAGAAAAACTGGCATTTAAAGACCTATTAATTTATCTCGTTGTAGTATTAGGACAAACGTTAAACAATCTTTTAACAAAACTTATCTTTATTTGTATAGTGTCTAATCGATTGCTCGTTAATTAAAATAAATTAAAATAAATTAATCTCGTATATGATTCGCTGAATCTATTATAAACTGCAAGGTATTTCTGGTACGTGAAACTTAATTAGCCCTTCATTAGTCTCGCTTGTGTATTATCTACACGTCTTCTACAAACAGTCTAATAACTTCCCTCGTTCAGAGAATACTACTGTTTCCCCCATCGCAAATGTTTTACAACCAATGCATCCTTTACTGCCTTGTAACAGTGACGAGCTGAAGCTTCAAACAATGCTCGATTCGGGCAAAAAGATACGACATATTTCCAGAGTCACATACGAAAGCTTCCAAGAATTAGACGCGACTAACTGCTAATTAAAAAGGCCATAAAAAGTGCCGCAAAAATGGCAAAATATTCCATGGTATTCCATCAAAATTGATTGCAAATGGAAAATAATATATGTTCGCTTCTTATGTGGTCAAGACCAGGGAGTATCTGAAACCATCCAAGATGGACCTTGGCTTGCCTGGAAACGCAGCCATAAAGCTCGCCTCTTTATTAAGAACCTATACTTCCGTAGACAGATATTCCAATTTCACGAGACAGGACTTCGTCGGGTAGCTTGTTTATTTCGACCTGAAGCCATTTCGTGGATCCATTTAACGGATCCAATGTAGATCCAGTTACACGCTTAGGAGGTTTTACAGCAATAACTTTATCTCAACGTTCGACGGATTCTCGATACTCCAACATCCTATCGACCGTTTTGCTCGACCATCCGCGCGGGAATGCCTTTATTCTATTACCTCGTATAAGTGGAAGACACGAGTTTCTGCCAATTTCTCAGGCTAACAAGAGAAGATTCCAATGGAAGATTAAAACACCAATTCTGCATTCACGCTAATTTAATTATTAAAAAAAATTCATCCTCGAGATTCGTGATCAGGATCTAGATCTCTTCACTGAAGCTGTGTCTAGTCTAAATTTAATTAAAAGCTATCTAAATTAATTGAAATTGCCCTCCAGATCACTTCACACTTGACGCAAATTCAATTATCCAGTTCCTTGAAGAAGAATTGTTTAAAGTCACCTTAAATCTAGCCAAAAGCAACGTCGATGCTTTGGGAAAGCTGAAGATTTCCTAAAAAGAGACTCCAATGTTACTTCTGTCAAGCCAACCTAATTCAAACTAATTGTAAGAACTCGAAATTCTCTCAGCAAAAGAGACGAAGAGCTCCCCGCAAAAATTAAGGGGGTTGTTAAGACCGACCCTCTTAACAACCCCCTTAAAGTCCCGAGCCAATTGAAGCGTAATTTTTCTGAAAAGAAGCCAAGGATCCTGCACAACCCTTCATCACGATCTCCTTTCACAACACACTGCCCTAAACAGTCTGCAACCCGAGTCCCAACACGAGACCCCGTAGCTCCTCGGCCAGGTCACCAGGTTTCCTAAGAAATTCACTTCCCGCGATCAGAGGAACGATATCGCCGCCTTCTCTCGTTAGCTTCGATCGTTCTGCACGCCGGATCTGTAATCACCGCTCGATTTTCAACTAACCCTGCGGAGAAATCGCGAACTGGCACGCAGCCGTGCACAACCACGAGGTTGTAATTACACGGGGGTACATAATGTTACGCGGTGCGGCAGCCGGCTGTGCTAAGGCAGACGCTTCTGGCACGCAAACGTGCCAGACTTCTGTTGCCCAGAGTTTCCACCAAGCTAGGGAGTACGCACGTGTTAGCAGCGTAAACACGGTGTAATTATTAACACCGGGACGCGTATTCTTCGTGGCGCGTACGGTGGCCGTTCATTAGCAAAGCTTTATTATTCCGTTGCTGGCTCGCTGTTAGCGCGAACAACAAGAGCCTCGCCACTAGCGTGGACTGATCTTAGTAATCTAGTAACGTGCCAGAAGAAACCCTCAGGTGTATACACCTGATTGTTTGTAATGCTGATGACGCCTGGCTGAGCGTTGCGAGTTAATCGGAATGGATTGAAAGCTATTACGATATTTAAGTCCGCGGTGATTGTGTCTGATGACCCGTGATGCCGAGGATTTTTTCCACGGGTTTATTGCACAGGCTCGAGTCGTCTGGCAAAATTGATATGATGATCGATCGATTAACTGGCGAGGCTTGTGTTTGCTGGATCGGAGACTATCGCAATGGAAAATTAATTCTTTCACGATAATTTCCCAGTTTCAGAACGAAGCAGATGCCCGAGGAAGGGGTCGGTTAACAGGTTAAGAACCGAGATTGGATGGAAAGTCTGTGTACCGGGTAGTCGAAGGCTACTCGCTGATACTTCTTACGAGTGGCTGTCCTTGGTTACCTAACGGTAGAACTTGCGGGCAAAATTGAATTTCATTTTCGATTTAGGCTGTGAAACGTGCGTACAATTCGCATCAAATACGATACTCGTCGAGGATTAATTAAAGGATTAATTTTCAACCAATAAAATATTCCAAAATGCAGAAGTAGGACTCGCACTATCACGAAATCGATATTAACACGTCCCAGCGCGATTTGTATGAGCTTGGGACTGGGTCGTGGGACCTAAATCCGATTGTCGGTATGCCAGAACGTTATCGAACGATTTAGATGGGACTAATATAGACACCACTTGTCAGATGTTGGTCAACGGACCCTATTTACAATTTTCCATTTCCACGCAGCAGGATGTCCCGTAATCGTTTTGAATTATTACTAGCAAACTTGCATTTTGCAAATAAGGAAACGATAGAACAGTGTAGCAGACTTGGAAATCTTTTGGAATATAATAGAAGAAGAATTAGTCAATTCTGCAGATACAAACTGAATTTCTTCTTTCCACCTATCACCAACCCCAATACAAATATCCAGCACGACAAAGGAGGAAGCAAGTTGGCAACAGTTCTAACGAAAGCATAGCGTACATGTCAATCGAAATACGATTGCCCTAAAGTCACAGTGGCAGAACGAACGACAACAGTTCGTGAAGGCTGGAAGGAGGAGTGCACGATGCTCGATTAGCTTTACGGCGCTTTGATAGACGCTAAAAACGTGATTAGCATACGTCCGGGGTTGGGTAACACGGGCTTAATAAGGCTAGGCTCGCGAACGGGCTATCGGTGAACCGTGTAGGCCGCGATAAACGCGCGCTCCTTTCACGTTCACGGCGCCGTCCGATCGTCAACAGAACCGTCAACGACCGCTCCGAGGCGCCTTCGCCGCGAATGGAACACGGGCCATTCTCACGACAGTGAAACTGTCGCTCACGGCCGCCACCGGCCATCCCGCTACCTCCGCGATTCTCCATTAGCTCGAGCAAGAGATACGAGCCGTGGCAAAGCGGCCAGCTTGTTGCTCGAGTTGTTACGCGCCGCGTTTCCATGCGATAAGCCCCTTACATCGCCTGACACGGATGGCCGTCTACTTCGCCCGAGATTTACTCGCGCCGGAAGAAACGCAGGAAGGAAGCTTATGGCCGGTGGCGGATGAAGAACCTGGTGTGCGTTGTTAGGCGCTAAACGTGGATTACCGAATGGTGCACTCGTTTCGAGGTACACCCGGAGGTTCAGGTAAGTCGAGTTTAATGTGCAGGAAACGGGTAGTTTGCGTATTTTTCTACTGACGAATGTTAGGTTAGGTTTGGCGAGGCATCTTGACATTTGCTAGGTATATCTTTCATCCATGTCTGTTTTAGTGTCCTGTTTAGAATTGAAAAGTGTAGAATTACTTATCATTTGCATTACTAACTGAGTACAGCAAAGAATTAAACCTAATTATCATGATGCAAGCCTTACTAAATAGGGTGACACTTTTTACTGTTATCCGCAAAGTGCAGGAATGATTGTTAGGCATTTTATTATAGGCAACATATTGTTAACGTGATGTTACTTAATATATTGAAATAATAAGATTAAAATTCACATAGGATGAAATTTCATCTATGATAGAAGAGAAGATCAACAGAGTTCAAACTATCTCAAACTACCTCCTCTACCTCTTTCCAGCCAGCCTAGAAATGTTAGACATTTTATTGTAGTCACCATTTTGTCAACATCAAGTTAGTTAATATATTGAAATAATAAGATTAAAATTCACATGGGATGAAATTTCATCTATGATAGAAGAGAAGATCAACAGGGTTCAAACTATCTCAAACTACCTCCTCTATCTCTTTCCAGCTACCCTAGGAATGTTAGGCATTTTATTGTAGTCAATATGAAGTTAGTTAATATATTGAAATAATAAGATTAAAATGCACATGGGATAAAATTTCATCTATGATAGAAGAGAAGATCAACAGGGTTCAAACAATCTTAAACTACCTCCTCTACCTCTTTTCAGCCACCCTAGGATCCCACTAGCTACCCCAAAAATGCCTCTCCAGTTCTCCAAGCTACTCTCACCTAATGACCCAGGTGAGGGTGGAAGCTGACCCATCGAGACAAGTCTAACTCCAACCCCAAAAGCCTAACTCACCTCTAACCTGAAAATTTCCGAAAGGCCTGGCCTCCGCGATTGCACTTAGCAACACACAATGAGCTCACGCGACTCGCGGAATCGCGGAGGAACCCGATGAACCCTTGAGCGCGTGGGGACCAAGAGGAAGAGGAAAGCCGCGTGCAGATAGATAGAAGAGGAGGATTAGAGGCCGAGGAAGAGGGAGAATGGCACTTTAGGGCATAACGGCATCCCCACGACCCACGGTCGCCGTGTCACGGCAGAGATGCGGTCTGCGTTTCTGTGTCGTGGTGCAAAGAAGCGCGGCACTCTCGCGGACCACGCGAAGATGAGACGGATGAAGCGGAGAGGAAGAGACGCAGAGGACCGGAGGCTGCGCCAGCTACACCTCCGGCGAGGTTTCCTCGAGCACGAGCTCGTTGCGTCGATGCATCGGCGTCCAGAGGGCAGCACGCTAGGCCGCGATGTCCCATCGACACCGAGCAACTCTATGACTAACAAGTTTGCACTTTAGCGCATAACGGGGCATTCCGGCGTGTTTCATAGATCATGGTCCATGACCCACGGATTGCGTGGGCCGGGCACCATAACCATTCCTCGCCGATATAGCGACGGCGTGGCCGCGGTACCACGAGCATTAAGTTTCTAGCTTCTTCGTCTTCTTCTCTCCTCCTTCTGTCCCGGGCTGACCAGTTCTCCGTTTCTAAAGCTTTCTCTCTTCCTCTCGGTCCTACTCGCCGGGTATACGCGGTCTTCTCTACGTAGAGAGACGACTTCGCCGCTTTTGATCGCCGGATAATCGCGCTAACGGATTATCCTCGAACTTCCCGAGAGCGGAGGGACCGCCATTTTTCTTAAACCTGATCGGCGATCGTGCGCTGCCTTGAAACGGACGTTCCTATTATGGAAACTACCATGTCTGTCTTTTTCCATCGCACGGTTTTAGCTTCAATTTAGGACACGACGTTCGAAGTACTCTTCGTGATCTTCACCTGGTTCTTGGAAGTTTATCGTGGGAAATATCCTTCGACGGTTTGGTGGGTCAGCGTGATTGGAGGGACCAGTGATGGCAGTGGATCGCGGATTTGATTAGCGAGTAGGATTCAAAGTAGGAGGATTATAAGATCTTCCCAGTTTGGTGTAATATCTTTGAACTACAATCATTCAAAGAATCTTCAAGAACAACTCTGTTCAATTTTTCCTTATTCAAATCACGCGCCACAATCTTCTACGCCATTTTCAAAAATGGCGGCTCGTAAAGATACATAACCTTAAATTCGAAAAGAACGAACTCCAAGCGATTCTTTCAAAGATGGCAACTTTTAATCCTCAAATTCCTTTAACCTAATTCCACACCTCACCATCAGCGACATAACCTATAATCCTCATTAACATGACGATAATCCCCAAGCAACGTCAGTGTATATATTCACGCTCATCATAGACGGAATGAAGGGAAAAAGGGAGGAAAAATGGAAAATCCTTTTTTCCAAAGTTCAGGGTTATCATCGCTCCTGTCACGGCACAAGGTTGCGTTCCCTCGAATTTATACCCGATCGAAGAATGCTATAAATCGTACGGAGCCCGTCGCGATTGCCCAGTTCTCTCAATAAGTAACTGGTAACGTCAGAGAAGAAGGCGTACATCAGGAAATCACCCCGGCACGGTAAGGTCGTCGTGTAAGTAAGAGGCTAAGGTCAGGATGCCAACGCTACCGCGCGCTGCCCCACACGGAGAGACCTTATACGCCGTAACGAGCCACCTTGCATCATTGATACCCCGAATCGAATGATCCCAGCCGCGATAGGTTGATTATGCCGAATGTGGAACAACGCTGAAGCGTATTGGCTACGTGGATAACGACGTCTCTTCGAACCAATGCACGCTCGTCGGCGTTCGTACCTATTGTCGAGACAGAGCCTTTGGAACGCCTGGCGAGTTGAGGTTATGTATCAGAATTCTATCCGAGTGGGAATTTTTAGCTAGGCGTGCGAATTAATGGCAAGTTAATGACTAGAAAAAGCCCTCGCTGCTTTTTCTTACGGAATCCACGGACTATAAATTTCAGTTACCCATTGGAAGGCTTGGCAGTGATACACTGCGATTAAATTCGCGTTTTATCGACGTATCCACCGATTTTAAGTATCGCCGATCGAATATCGTAAAGAGAAGATATTCTGAGGAAGGGGGCCTATTCCAGAGGATTAATTAGGGGGTGAATTTTCGTTGCTAGGTCTCGGTTTCGAGAAATTAATTTTGCGACATTTTTCAGTGGAAAAATCAGTGATTACAAATCAATAAAAGCGAATTAATTTCGTAAATGCGTGTTTCTATGAAAAATAAGACTGAATACCGATTTCGTCCATCTGTAAATGTTCAACGATTCCAAAAATGAAATATCCCACGATCATTCTGATTTATCATCCGTTGCATTTCAATATCGATAATCATTGACGCGTATCACCGCCATCTCTTACTTCTACGTTATTAATCAATCGATCTGAAAGAAAATGGCGGCAAAAAACACGCGGGCAGTAACGCAACAGTAAAAATCAGGGGGCTTAATACAGCGCCTGTGAGGCGACGCGATACGTCGCAGCGAAGTCGCCGTCAGAAACCAGCGAAGTGAAATTACACGTATCAAAGCCCATGATTTATGCAACAAGGTTGCAGAACACGTAAAAGCTTAATGAAAAGCAGAGGCCGCGGAACCGCTTCGACCATAGCCAATCGCCCGATTATTTTTTCGATCGCGACGAGACCGGTAAAGAAAATTGCCGCTTAAACTGCTCGTCGGAGCCTACAATTTGAATGATAACTCATCGCTGAGGAACACGCGTTAGGTCCACCCCGAACCCACCCTCCGCGAGATCAAATCGATAAATCAGGAACCGGCGACACGCGCATAATTCGCGCATGATTTACCATCGTTTTCCCAAAAGAATGTAATCTCGTTTGTCGATCTGAACGGTGAAAAACACGAGAGGAGACTACGATAGGAAACAAATTATCCTCACTTTCTCCAATTTCAACGTCTCGTTGTTTCATACGCCCATGATATCGGCGAGGTGCGATTATCCGTCGATGATTAATTGACCATCGATATTAGCCGTGATAGAAATATAACGCGACCGGATATTATCTCGAGCAGGGGATCTAAATGGACCAGTCATCGCCATCCTCGTCGCGCCATTTTTACAATCGCTCTTACGATTGTCGTCGTGGCTCTCCACGGATGCTCGTGTAGGCGGAAGTATTACAAATTCCACGTGGTATTTTATACATGTATATATAATTAATAATTAATTCTTGATTTTTTTCTAATTCCTGGTCCCACTTTTGAAACTCTGATTTATATATGATTGATATATACATAGATAAGAGTAATGGAAGAGGGTTCATAGACCCTAAGTCTAAGAGGTGAGGATAGATGAGTCACATAGACCTGTTCATTTTTCTATCCAATTATTTAATTGCAAATTCGCTAAGAAGATATAAAAGAAAATGTGACAGAGGTGAAGAAAAGGATGACGTGATGCTATGACATTTATTAGATACCAATCGCAATGCGATTAGATCTATACATGGGTCTCCTCGGATACGTGTTCAACAGCTATGTCTACAAAATAGGTACAGTAATCCATCATGACACCGTGACGCCATCGGTATTGCATTTACCACCGAATCAACGAGTTCCGATCAAAGATGAATCGATAATTCTGATCACACGTGTGCATCTAACATCCTAAACACAATTTACGATTAGGAACCAATGAGATTGGATCAATTCCATGGATCTCTTTTGCTCCATCTTCGATGGCTACTCCGAAGAAGAGATACAAAGACCGCGCTGTCATGACGCCATTAATGTTGCATTTATCGTCAAATCGGGCATTTTCGATCAAAGGCTATTGACAAATGTTCATCACACGTGGATGTCTAAGATTCCAAGCATAATTCACGACTAGACACCTGTCGTAACGAGATTAGATCGATTCCCCTTTTTCGCTAACTCTTTGACAGCTGTCATCTAGCTGTCTTCAGGAAAGAACTGCGAAAGTCACGTTGCTATGACGCCATTATTATCGTGCTTATCGTCAAATCGACGAGTTTCAGTTGGAATTTAACGAGGAATTTTTGTCACACGTGGATATCCGTTGTTCTAAACACGATTTTCGATTTGACATCGAGGCTCCTCCGGTGTGTCTTCAATGGCCACCGTGGCCTATCGTCTTTGTCATGTGATTAACTGCCAATGACAGACCGACAAATCGACATCTGTAACTTGCTTTAATTAAGAGTCCTACACGGATCGACGAAATAGGATCGTTTCTGGAGACGAAGCGTGGATTGCACTTGACAGCGGACAGCGAGTAATCAGACATGTCCTTCTTCGTGTAAGAGTTATTGACGTATAATTAACAAAGTATTAATTAACGTAGATCTACTGTACGTAGAATGTAAATTGGATCGTTAATGAAAGGAAATTAATAGAGATTACACAAAAGACGGTTCTATCTAATGGTAAATCTATTTCAGAATCCGTATGTATTTATACATTTATATCTCCTGTACCGACTGAAATAGTTAATTCTCTCTGCATTCTGCCCGCAGCATCCATCGCAATTACGATTTCTTTAGATGAAAATGTAGTTTCTCGTAATCAATTAAAGTCGATTCGCTTTGGTTAATTCCTAATTCCGTGACTGAAAGAGTTTCCATCTAAGAAAGAACCCATCTCACGGATAATAACTTTTTTATTTCGAACTTTATCAGGATCAAATTCCACGACTCTATGCACGCGCGTGTACGTGTATCGTTTTACATAGCGTTTGAAAATGTACGAGACCCGCCGCTGCACTCGTAGAAATTATTTTTACGCGAGTTCTTACGTGCACAATGGCATTGATGTATCGTCCTAATTACGCGATTTTAATTACTCTGTACTTGTTCGAGCATGAACTATAAATTTTCCTTGCCTCCTCTATGCCAGGTAATTTCCTGAAACCGTTCGAACCGATGATTTTTCTTACTCGCACCAACGCCCCTCTGATATGTAAACAGCCAATCAGAGGAGAAGATATCGATCTCAGGTACACGGTAATTGGGCATGTAACGTGTGTACCGCGAATTTTCACATGATACGGGATTGTTCTGCCGGTGAACCGAGGAAAAGTGACAACTCGTTATCAGAGGCTGAAATATCCGCGGGTATAGCAATTTAACAGGCGTTCATTAGCAGGGCTAACTAGATGGAATTTTAAAGCGATGCGAAATGTGAAATGAAGTGAAGATCTGCGTTCATAGTTGAATCAAAGCATCGTTAATGCGTGAGAGATGCGATATCGCGGTGGCATCGCTGCTTCGCGAATTACCACGTGAACTTTAATTACCGATTCCCTCATTTTTCTCGTTATTAAACGCGTTAATACACTACACAACCTCGTCCCCCTCCCGTCATCCTCCTCCGTCTTCTTCCATTTCCCCTGTCTACGACCCGAAACGATTTAAGCAAAACTCGAAAAATCAATCGACGATTCGAAACGAAGCTCGATGCAATTTCTATTTTATATCCGAACGAACAACTACCATAAATCCGCCAGTAGCGAGATTACGATATAGAATCTATAAATACCCCGACGAAGAAGTAAATCAAAGATCTCGACATTTCGCAAGTACCGCTAGGCCTGCACCATGCCCATTACAACACAATTTCAAAGCTGAAAGAATCGAAGTGCTTGAAATAATAGGAAGCGCATCTCGAATGACACGCATTACATCTAAATCAATCTCGGCATCGACTCGGGGGAATCCAGGCGGCCTGTAATAAGGTGTCAAGCTTAAAGGCTCATTACCATCGCCCACGGCGTCAATATCGAAGTTCCTTGATTGATACATCGTGCAGGCTGTTACACCTCACGAGCACCCTTGGGAGATGCGTTTCAATTCGCTGAATCGAGCCTTCCTCCACCATACTGTGATTTTATGGAGATCGAGAACCAGGGAATCTTGTTCAGAGTTTGGAAAAAAGCTGGGGTATTATTGTTGTAATTTCTAGGATGAAATCAAAAAGCGTTTCAAAGAGAAGTAACCGTATTCAGTTGTACAGGAAGAGATATATAAAGTTTAATGTAGGTGAAATATGTGCATGTAGGATTCTAAGGAGGACGGCCCTGAGAGAATGTCAAGAGTGTTTGGACTTAGAACGAAAGTGATCACGTGCAGGTGGATCGAATGGGTGTTTATGACAGAGTCGAATGCGATAAAAGAGTGGAAGTTTATGAATGCGTCGTATGAGAAAGAAAGGTTAAAAGTAAGAGTGCAAGGGTGTGAGAGGACAGTGTGCAAAGACAGTCTATCAGTTACAGTTTTGAAAGTCAGTTGTAAGAGTCAGTTTTAACACTATGTCTTCCGGTGGCACCACGTTGGTGTCATGAGAAAACTATCGGGCAAATGTCAATGACACCACGTTGGTATCATTCGCAAATGACGAGTCAGCCCTACCTGCCCCAAACAAAAGAATCCCGATTAGACGTGCGGATGGCATATGTTAAGAAAGATCAGAAGGGTGTGTCCATAGCGAATCTCTCTTGTGCCATAACCAGTCGCTGTCATTCTATTTATAGGCTTATTTTATTCTATTAAGAAGCCAACAATACTATCTTAAGTCAATCCACCCAAATACGATCCTACATACACTTATGCGAATATAAAATGGAAGAGGTTTAAACACCTTACGAGTTACAATACTTTATAAGCGTTCTACACTGCTCCGGATTTGACACTGACCGTTGTAGGAGACAGCAGGTCCTTTTAAACCCAAAAACCGACTCTATATGCCTGCATAGTATCGAGAATCCTTGAAGTCCAAAGGTCGGTATTAGTCTGTAACCTCTACCAGACCTGTCACTATTGTGGCATGACCGTAGTTGACACTATGCCTCCGGTGGCATCATGTTGGTGTCATGCGAAAACTATATGGCAAATGCCAGTGACACCATATTGGTGTCATTCGCAAATGATGAGTCAGTCTTATGGGCCCCAAACAAAAGAATCCCAATTAGACGTGCGGACGACATAGTGTTCATTTATAATTATTGTTGGCTTAGAAGCTGATTAGAATTTCGAATGTTATGGAAAAACCACTTTTCGAGTTATTCGTCGCAAATAGCAGTGGACGAATGTCCCATCATACTAATCTACCCGTCACGCTACTACGGTTCCAATATTAGTCGTGTTTTTAGGGTTCATAGAGAGATTTCTACCATTCTTTTGCTAGGAATCCACCATTTTGGTGAATGCGCGTTTGGGCGCATGCCCACTACGCGGCGCTCGCTTAAACCGATGCAACAGATTATCCTCGCGATCGGTTTCCACGGGGTCGCGAAAAACGATGATCGAGCATCGTGATCGTGCCGACGAACAACCGTTGCACGCAACAGGGAGGAGAGAGGCTGAGCAGCCGGTGGTGGCCGTGACCGTGCAATTTTAGCTAGAAATCGAGATTACGGGGTTAAAACGGATACGGCGGAAAGGTGTTGTGGCAGAGGAACGATAGGTAAGAAAGGAAGAGGGGCTCTAATCAACGGCTGCGAACCGATTCCGTATGGCGTGTGCGTGCGCTAGAAAACCGATACCGTGCAGAACCGAGTTCGGGAATCCAATCGCGGAGGAACGCGAACCAGGCGAGGGCTGAACGAGCAAACAGAGTTCGTAAACACATCAGCAGCCGGGGCTTAATAAGCAGCTCGCGGTATTATAGATGATCTCTTTATTGACCGCCATAAATCAGAGTTAAGAGCAGGCATTATTACTACCAAGCACGTTATACGGTGCGCCGGGAACCGGTGATAGAGTGGGGTCAGCCGTTCATCGTCAAAGACACCTTCTTTGACAGGGTACGACAGGTGAACTCGAGGGGGCCCACTGCCTGCGAGACGAATAATCTTAGACCAGCGGTGATGGAAAGTCGACGGTGATTTCGCGAGAGAATCGTCACGGAATGTCGTTCTGGGGGTGCGAGCCAGAGATCGGATTAAGAGGATTCACGGACGACGACTTTTCGATTAAGACAAGACAAATGTCCGGTTCTGAAAGGGTGAATGGAGCATCGACGTCCATTACGGGTGCCAGAGAACGAGGTGATGTATCAAAATGCGCATCCTATTTCGAAGAAAGGGACAGAGCACGAGGCTGTCAGGTGGCTGGGTCTCAGAGACCTTGTTGATGAGAATGGTGAAGGTGACAGAAAAATATTCTACTGTCGCGTTAATCCTCGCAAGAGATTAGGATTTCGGAGTTTGTTTGAAGAGGTTTGCGTTGCGATGCGAATCCGAGATAATGAATTAGGATGATGGTCGACTTGGAGATTACAGTGCTCTTTAGATCAGGGGCTTTCTTAAAAGCTTCCTTCCTCGAGATAGAGGTGTGTCTAAGTAATAGACAAAATGGAGGACCAGTTTCGGTTTTTCTTATTCGGTTGTTCCAACACTAATGATCGATCATCGTTAATTTATTATGAAATATTCTGACACTTGACAGCTTAAACCTAATTTTCTAATATGTGCAATTGGTAATTCGCGGGTCAAACTTATTGGCTCCGCTTTTTAAATTCTTTTCAATTTCAGTGTCAGAGCATTTGGTTGATGCTGAATGTTTTATATTTAAAATCAATTTCTATTTTTCGATTTGGAAAATGAACTGCTCGTATATCTCTCTTCCTATTCCGTTTTTCCAAGCTTCATACGTTTCCCGCTTCGACTACCATGACTGAACATTCGATCGGTCACGGTGCGTTTATCGTTAATCAGGAATTTTCTTCCTCGAGCACCGGGAATGTAAAGTCGTAATACAATATAAAAGCCGTGTTTAAATAATTCCAACAGCTTTTAACCACTCAGACAATTTCGAAACCGTAATTTTACTTTCTTTTTTCCAACGAAAAAGTATTCCTTCTCTTTCCAAGCATCAAAAAGACGGGATTATAAAGAAGCAAAAACAGGATGCTGGGATCTCCCATTTCTAATATCCACAGGCCTCCATAACCTCTGAGATCCCACGCCCAAAACGTGAAAGAAAAGAAAGCAAGCCGAGCAATTTCTCTCACCTGGCTCGTCAGGCCAAAAGGAACAGAACTATATTAAACCGAGATACAAGCTAGTTACCCTAACTCTGGCGACTAAGCAGACCCTAATCCTCGCTCACCCATCACCCCGAGCATCTCCCCTCTGCAAAACAAAAACGCGAACTCGATCGGAATAACCGTGCAACCCATGCTTGCTCCAGCATGGGTGAACAGAAGAGAGGACCGAGACAAAGAGGTGGAGAAGTAATAGGCGAATGGAGATGGCGCGAAGATTCGTCACAGGTTCATCATCCAAGCGTAGAGCTCGAAACGCGGCTGTCGGTGGCTATCGACAGGCAACAGGAATCCAGATAGTCATGGCACGATGCATACGTGCACTCGGTCGTTGAAGATGGTCGGGTTCTGGTCCGAGGCTGCGGTGTCCAAGGGTGTCCTTGAAGCGGGCGGGGTCGTCACTCGAGGGCCGCGGGTAAACGACCATCAGGATCCATGTGTGTTAGGCAGTCGAGGCCTTATAGCGTATCTTACACTGGTACTACTTAACTTTCTGCATCTGTATACGTGACGTTGTTCTGCCTCCTTCCTTCTCTCCGCCACCCTCTGCCCTCTCGACGGGCCCCAACATCGCCTCTCCCGCTTTCTCTCTCCCTCGTCGTCTCTCTCTCCGGCCCTCTCTCCGCTCTCCGGACCCGTACCCGCGGAATAAAAGAGGCTACTGCCTCCGATCTTGCTTTACAAGTGTTATGAAATGGCGGGCCCTCCACCCCTTCGCCGCCGACTGTTCGTCCTCGTCCCGCGGTACCGATTTATAGGTTTAATTATCGCGTCCTTATGCACGACCACGACCGCTTTGGATTACCCGGCAACGAGTCACCGGGGAACCATTCCGATCGTCGAATTTATTCGCTCGATTTATACCACGGTAATAGGCACGGCGCCATGTCGATGCAAAGTTTGAAGGAGGGACACTGGTGGTTGGGCACTCGCGAGTTTCGATGGGGTTTTATGCATCGGTGATGCGGGGTTCGGGTGGAATTTAGGTTCACTGGGTACTGGATTCTGGTCAGATGTCTTTGGCTCTCGGTTGACTGATTCGAGGAAGAATTGGGGTAGTCGAGGTCGGGGAATTGTTTGGATTAGGTTTAGGATTGTTCCCCATCGTTTGAGACAATTTGGCAAGCTTGAGGGAGAGAGTGAATGTTAATGAAAGATGAAATTGGGGAAACGTGAAATTGTGGGATTGTTGGGATCATTTGGGAGAAATTAATATGATTGGAGAAGAAAATAGGTATTATGGAAAAATAAAAGTGGGATAGAAGTGTGAGGAAAAATAAAATCAGGAAATTACTGGAACTATGTAAAATAAGTTAGTGAATTTGGAAGAGGAAGTAGTTGCTGAAGAAACTGTCAACGGAATTGTCAAAATTATCGAAAAAGAATTGTCTGACACTTTGAAAAGTTTATACACGAAAAATCAATTGAACGTGAACAATAAAAATTCCTAGATATCGATTAATATTTCGAACTTCCCATAAGTCACATCATACTTCGACTTCGTCTTATGGGGCAAAACAAAAATGAAATATTGGGTTGTCCGAAAAATTTGTGCCAATTTTGAATGAAAATTGAAACGCGGGAGATTTAAATCTTAGTATACATTTATTAAATTATATAGCCATTCTGTTCCATCTTTCAGGCAACTTGTAATTTGACAGACCTATCCTTAAGCTACCAACTAAAAATCGGCACGAACCTTCCGAATAATTAATATTAATTAATATTAATTAATATTGATTATTAATAAAAATGTTGGGTCAATACAATAATCACGTAATTATGTATGAAAGATTTTTGAAACATAAATTTCGCTATGATTCACAGCGTAAAGACCCTTCTCGTTCAGCGTTTTTATCGAGCAATTTAATCATATGCCAAACCCTTTCATTGCTGACATATACACCCTAGGAATTGAATAATCATTTGCAAATAGCGTACACACTTGTTCTTCATCACTTACCGCCGCTTATATTATCATTCGTACGTACTGCACGTTAATTGCTCATAGAAATTATCTAAACATCTACGTTTACGACCCTTTCGTAGTAATAAACGTCATATGGTCCCATGAATATTTTTACCTCCTCGGAGTACCGTTAATGTGTTCTAAAATATACCGTACAAGAACCGGCAATCAAACAAAAGCAATAAACGCAGATGGAGTACGTACAAATCACAGTTAATTCTTTGCTACCACTTCATTAGAGTATCTCAGAAACTACGCGTCAAACCCACATTCGCTGGTTTATTTCCACGCGTTTGCCAAGGCCTTCGAACAAAAGAATCCATCCACATCGATATGGTGCACGAAGAGTCTAATTAGATAATCTAACCAGCACAAAAAATATCACAAGAATACCAACCCCTTGACAACGATATCATTATACAAACCTGTCATGCCAAACTGCATAAACACCAGCAGTTACCAGCATAAACATCATCACACCCATAAAGTTATATTTAACGCGTTTTAACTTTAGCAAAACATCTTCAAACATAGCAGCCCAAATAAATATATATATTACCCAATTAAAATTAACACTCTGCACTTGACAATGTTTTGGCTAGAGAAGGGTAGAAATTCGAAGATTTTCTGGTATAAAACTGACGATATTTTCTGCATCAGTAAACAAGAAATCGTATAATAATTAACACATAGAATTATATGATTTCGATACTTCGAACACTATTACATTATCCGAAATTCGATACATGACGACTTAAGCTCGCCTCAGGAGTGCACATGGTGCTTTCCCCACCCACGATTTCGTTGCATTAAATCCCAGTAATCTCAAACAACCACATACCTTCCAACACAAACCTCTAAACCTAAACCTGACCTTTATAAAATTTCCAATGACAACATTTCCGCCAATATGTACAATGTCACATGAAGCATGTCCCTATTTTCTCCCATGCCTCTGCCCAAGTTCCCACGTCTAAACAGCCTAATCCAAACTGGAACCACCCAATTCCCTGGCTCTCTGCGAAAGGACGAGGTCGATCCTCGAATGAGATTTTTGCATCGCGGTCTCCGCTCTTAACGCACTGGTTACAGAGTTCAACGTACCAACGCGGCAGATAGAGACGCATCGCGGCCCGTGATAAATGCGGCCCGCGAGATATGACGAGCGGCGCGTACATCTCCGACGCGGAGGAAACAGTTCGAGAAAGGGCGCGCGGTGCGCATGGAAGCCGTCCTTGAGGGCATATAACTCACAGGTGAGGAGCAGGACGATGCTCGGCCGGTAATGAGCCAAATCCATTACGGCACTAGCAGCAACAACGCAACATAGCAACACACCGTAAGACAGCCTCGGGACTCTGGCTGCAGGCCTTTTCCCGCCTCGCGCCTCGCTCCTTGTTCGCCAGGCCGAGAAAGAGCAGAAGGGCGAAGAGAGGAAGAGAGACGCATGATACACGCGTGTATCTATGCCACGCACGTATCGCGCGGTAACAACCACCTAACCAATGGCACCGGTTCGCTAGCAATTCCAATTATAGATCGTAAGTATATTCCACCGAGCCGAACTGTCGTCCTTCCACCCTGCCTCTTCCCGATCCCTCTCCGCCTCACCACCCATCCATCTCTTCCACCTTTTTCGCTTCCTGATCGCCGCCAAACCAATTATGCATCCTTGTCGACCCGATCGAAAATTTTTGGATCACGCCCTTGCCTTGGGGGTGGTCGAGGGTGGCTGACAAGGGGTGCGTTCGGAGTTCAAGCGAAGGTAAATGAATTTTGAGTGGCCCACGTTTGATAGCTTAACCACTTACGCTGAAAAGACGTGTCACGCACGTCGTAATGCTTTTGTCGCAGAATCGCCAACGACGTGGCACACACGTCGTAATGCTTTTGTCGCAGAATCGCCAACGACGTGGCAGACACGTCGTAATGCTTTTGTCGCAGAATCGCCAACGACGTGGCACACACGTCGTAATACTTTTGTCACAGAATCGTCAACGACGTGGTACACACGTCGTCAGGCAAATGTCACAGAAACACAGGATCATTCTGGCATACGCGTTTGTGAATTTCTTGCCAACGCAAGTGGTTAAGAAGAGATTCGAGGAATATATAGAGTCTAGTTAAAATAACAAGAAAATATAAGACAGATTGACATCTAGATATCTCACAGGTGAAAGATGGTTAAAGAATCATTTTATGGAATATTCGTGAAACTTTATGCAACGGGTGAGTTTTCCTGACCTATGAGAGAAGCCAGTCTTTCCCATTGAAATTATAGTTCAATCGTTCTCTCTGTGAGAAATTCAACGACAAAGAGTTATAGAAACTATAACAGAATGGAAGGTCGTGTACTTGCGATTAACTCGTGAGAAAAATTCTATCTACGGTGAAATTAACATGTTCAAATTTTCGTTACGTATCGTCCGTTTGACGGAGAGTGACACGATTATTTAAGGCTTCGAACGTTGAAAGTATCGAATGGCGATAATTGCATGGAAAAGTTATGCTACGTATGCATCAGGTCTGTCTTAGGAAACAATTATCTTTTACGATGAGATTGTTAGTTTTAACGTGTATCCAGCAGAATCGTTTGGCATCCAGATTATTATTTACTCCGGTAATAAACCGATAATTGAGACGAAATATGTATGAGATACTGGCAATACCTTCGGGCTAGTATCTAATTTGTGCTGCACGGTTTATGGTATTCGGTACGATTTCAAGCAAGCCACAGGTTTCACGTCTCTGGTGTTTAATTACACGAGATAAAAATACCTCTGGGTATCAGAATCGCACAGGCGTCGACGTTCGAGCCACTTCATTTTACTATTTTCCAAAGACAAGAGTAAAAAGAAAATCAGGAAAAACTTCAGAGATAACTGTTATCGATCAGAATCACCACTGTGTCGACTCGACTATCCCATCTAAATATAAACCTCTCTATATTCGACATATAAATCCCGAACACCTGTGCAAGAATCGTAGACTCCAGGACCGATTACGTATCCAATCAGAAAAATACACGAAAACGCTATGTTTATCTTGCTGTCCAGTTTCAACGAGCATGACACGAGGAGATCAATTTATCCTTCAAAACCGCTTTAATAGCGTCCAACAAAATTAACAAACCTCGTGATGGACAGGGAGATTTTTCCCAAACTAGACGCGAAAAGACCTCGACCACGGATACTCCTGAAAAAGAGGAGAAAAAGAGGGAAGAACCAGACCTGAGAACGAGTCACCTTCGATCCGTCCGAGCAATTAAAATAAAAACGACCCATCGATCATCTCTCTATGAGAACTCGAAGAGTCTATCAGCGGAAAGAAGCGGAAAGACGCGAAAAGAAGAGAGGAGGATAAGAAGAGACAGAGATAAGCAGATGCGAACACACCCCGTCGACAGCGACCTCGACGCGGCGAAGAGAAGCCA
This sequence comes from Eufriesea mexicana, assembly GCF_001483705.2. Classification (NCBI taxonomy): domain Eukaryota; kingdom Metazoa; phylum Arthropoda; class Insecta; order Hymenoptera; family Apidae; genus Eufriesea; species Eufriesea mexicana. Next base: position 634,312 of record NW_016908892.1, read on the forward strand.
AGAAGCTAGCCCTGCGTACGGTTTTCCAGAAAGGCTGGGACGTACGCGTGTCCACGAGGAGCAAAACGACCGGTCGTCGATAAATTCCACGAAGAAACCGGCCGTCCGGCGCGAATAAATCCCCGCGCGAACTATAAGGGAACACCTTTTTGCCACGGGGTACGACATAAATCGCGCCACGGATCCGCCGCTGAATATCGACAGCGATTTTACGACTATCACGTATGACGTGCCGCGTCCTGCGTCCGCCGTCGCTACAATTAAACGGCCGGCAAGGTATCCGCAAGGTCGTTACGACCACGAAACACCGGATATACACGGTCACAGGCGTCCACACGTATGTATAATGCCGTGCACACGCGCGTCCAATAGGGCTGTGGATGGCTCGACCAGGTATACAGAGAGGTGCAGCCTGGGAGAGAGGCGGGACGGTGGCCAGTGGCGCCACGCAATTGTCAATTAACATTTTTACCGCCGTGCAAGAAAACACGAAGTTACGTGCCGGCGTACGTGGCCACCGCACACGGACCATGGAGAGCTCGACAGGGTTCCAGAGGATCACCGGTATGGAGTCGAAGAGGAACAGAGAGATGGCGAGGACTCTGGCGGAGGGGGCCCGTGTAGCGCGGAGTACTTGGCTACCTCTAGCGATGGCTAGGGGATCGAGAGTTAGGTGGAGGTGGCAAAGAAGGAGAGAAAGAATCGAGAGGATACATTTCATTACGATTATGTGCGCAATGGATTGCTAATCGTAAGCGCCTCCTGACCGCGCCTCTGCACCTAGGCCTAGCCGGAGGCTACCGCTTGCACGGGTCTGCAGGCCCGTTTCTCACACGTGGGAACGGAGATATTTTCTGCAGGAAATACACAGCGCGGTGAAGTTGGAGGGACTTTTATTGACGCTATTATAGTTGCCTGTACATCGAGTTGTTTCTTTATCCCCGTGGATCCTCTTGTTTGGCGAGGTTGGTCGACGGTCTGTTTCATTGCTGGACGTTTCCATTGATACCCTCTCGATCGATGATTTCGCCACCGGTGGACCGTGTTATGCATTTCGTTCGTTCGCTTCCGTGGCAGAAATTCAGCTATCAGTACGAACCGTTGGAAATTGGCCGATATTTCCAGATTACTCACGCTTTATTACATTCAACGACGCTAGAGCCAGCGATAGCTTCGAATATTACATTTAATAAGCTGGTATCGGCTTCGCTCTCCATTACACGGAATGTACACGATGAAATTTTCTCCCGATCATCCATTTTTCTTTCGTTTCCTCTCTAACGGTATGAACAACGGGCGTCGCGCGTTTTTCAATCAGATTCAGCAGAAATGCACAGGATTCTACGATTTAGGTTCCAGATTTTACGTCGAAGGTTTAACGTATCTGATTTAATTCCTTTAGCAAGGTACCGAGTAACATACGCCATCTACTAAACCTAACCTCAAAAAGTAATACATTAGTCATATAACAGAAACTTCGTTTTGAGACCAATAATTAAACGCGAATAATCTAACCTATAACTTCTCCCCCTTCTCTACATCGCGATAAAAAGAGTTAATAAAATAAGAAATAACACGAAAACGATACATTCAGGATAATCCGAAGTCATCTAAATAAACCTAACCTCAAAAATTAATACATTCGTCATATAGAAAAAGCTTTGATCTGAGACCAAAAATTAAACGCGAATAATCTAACCTATAATCTGCCTGTTTTCACAATATCGCGCTAAACAAAGTTAATAAAATAAGAAATAACACAAAAACGATACATTTAAGATGACCGAAGCCATATAAATAAACCTAACCTCAAAATCCAATGCATTCCCTATGTTAAAGAAGCTCCATTCCGAAAGCAGAAATTAAACCTGAAGAATACAACCTATAACCTCGACATCCTCTTAACATTACCGAGAAAACGATTTTGGGAGACGTAGAGCAGACAACGAGGACAAAACCATCGAAAGGTCTAAACGAAACAATTTCCTCGCGCAAAACGCGACCGAGATCCATCACCGAGGTACACCCGATCTGCCAAGCTGATGATCCACGATGATCCGATGAGCAACGACGAGGTTGCCAAAAGGAAACAAAGGGCGTGTTGCATCGCTGGTTGCTGTCGGAGGCAGAGTAGAACCTATTGGCGTTCGTTGGACGCGCGTTACACGATATCCCCTGGTGCAGAGAAGGGTGGTGGTGGCGGCGTTTTACGAGATGCAAATGTCGGGCAGTCGGACAGCCAGTCAACCGCACCATCAACTCGGCCACCGGTGAACTGTGCCGAGCTGTGTCCCTCTTCATCTTCGGCTCGCTCGAACGCGCTAGGGACGCTCGAGATGGCCAACAGCCCCCTCAAACCGCAGAGTTCCAAGTTACCTGAGAGATGGACCCGTCGATCCATTACGGCCCCGGCGTAAATATCGCCAACTATCGACCGCGACTACTACCGTCGAGAGATGAGAAGACGACTAGAAGGGCCCAGAGTCTGACTGCATCCTTGATCGACTCCGAAATACCTGCTCTGCACGGCTCAGGAATTTCTATGTACTTGGGACAGCGCAAGGGATGAGGAGACATTTTGTTTCCTGTGCGATTTCAGAAAGGTACCTCGAAGACACCTGTCCGTATATATCGTGATATAATTCCTACAATTTTCGCTATTTCCTATTGAAAAAAATCACGAGCATTCTTGGAACGCGAAGATATACGCAGGAGAAAGCCTTGTGTTAAAAGCTCTTATCGTTTCTTTGAAAAAAATTCCCGAAAATGTCCCTCTTGGCCTAGGTTTGTAATAGAAGATCCTCCTAACGCTGATTCTGTTCTCTTGAAGTCTATGTTTATGGAATAGTGGTACTATTTTGCCATGTTAGATGGTTAATAACGATTCCGTGACTAGGCTAGTGCATTGTTCTATTCCATTTGGTCTCCCTTGACCACATTCACTCTCTCCGTTATACTATACGACAGAATTTTATTATTTTCTATTTGTAGATGTGACTGTTCCAGTCAATAACGAAAATTCGAGTAGCCTATCTCTGCGATGGTGTTAGAAAAGGTGAACATATTACATTATGGCCAATCAGAGCCGCATTCCTTCCGGGTGCAATCTCTCGAGCTCTGGACTGTACTTCAGGCTCTTTTAGGTTCTCGAGGGCATAGCATGCCTGGATGTGGTAGTGGGATAAGTTATATTGTCACGGTTTTTATAATATGTTAGTGGTTAACACTGATCCTATGTCTAACGAGCTTCGTATCAGTCGCTACTATTTGTAGGTTTGACATTTTCTCCCAATAATGAGAATTTGTGGTCCTATTACACTATGGCCAATCAGAGCTGCTTCTCTCAGGAGTACCAACTTCTGAGTCCTGCGCGAACATATGTCACTTTTAGCTAATATCGAAAATTTATGTGATCTATCTTTACGATCAAATCAGCAAAGGTGATCCTATTACACTGTAACCAATCAGATCCATGCTCCTCACGAGTACCAACTCCTGAGTCCTGTACAGTAGATGCGACAGGTTTAGCGAATACCAAAAGTTTATGTGATTTATCTTTATGATCGAATCAAAGATGCTAGTTCTATTATACTATGACCAATCGAAGCAACGTTCATTTCTCTAGCCACTATATACGTTGCTTAGAACCTGACTAGGCAAGACACAAGGTCGAGAGTAAAAATTAGCCTATGATCCAGCAAACTGACTGGATTGCGATTAACCTGATCCTATTAACTTTATTTTCATGGTTCCTTTTCATGACTGGCAGTATTTTCGTTAAATAATAGGTATCCAGGATGAACCAAGATTAAGTCAAATGTTTGTATATTTTTCAAATATATTTCATTTAGGAAATTAATTAATATTCATATGTTCATCCTTTAAGAGCATCTGTAATATGCTACAACATTTTTGTAGACAAAGTTCATCGATACGAGGGTTCTTCCATTGCTCAGACGTCGTCCTCAAAGGGTTAATACATGTGTGACCTATCTTTACGATTGTGTTCGCGAAGATATATCTATTACACCATGGTCGATCAACTACCAACTTGCCAACCACCTCCAGTAAACCTAACACTTACAACCAATATCGAAAATACGTGCACCTCATCTTCCACGATCCCAACAACCTTATAAATAACAATTACACGTATCACCCACATTAGAACTCTACCAAGCACAACTTTGACGACCTACCTCCATCGTAGTAGCCTTCAGAAAATAGCTAAAATAGCAGTCCATATATACTTCTAAGCAAATTATAATACAATATCTGAATCCTGAATGTGTAAATTGTAAAAAGCTACAGATATTTAAATTGTAGGAATTGAATTATAAATAAATTAGGAAATCTCAGTTGTCCCCGTAACAACCATGCACACAGGTTTGCAATGGAGTTAACTGATCTGTGCAAGTTAATCCGAACACTGCTCCAAAATAAATCGCAAAGCGAGGAGCTAACGAAGTTAACAAAGGATCTATCGGAGTATAACCGATGCCGTGTCCCAGTCGTGACAATGGCGCGCGTCGTCGAGCGTCGATCGGTGATCTCGACGCCCGCGAACCTGCACAGGCGAGATCGATCTCTCCACGCGGACAGGACGGCGCGACGGCCACCGGCGGGCTCCGTGAAACGGAAACGTAAACGGACATAAGGGGCAAGAGACGTGGGGGGTTGCGTGACTCTTTTTTTCGCCTGGAAAACCGGTACTTCGAATTGCGAGCACGTAAATAATTAATGCGAATCGTAAGCGCGAGGAAGGCGAACGACGCGCAAGAACTTGATTACCAGCCAGGACGGGGACCAGATTTTTGTTATCCTCGTGAGAATAACGAAATATGGGTGCGTAAAATGACCAGAAAAATTCCTGCCATGGGTTACGTTAACCATATCCCCTAAAAAGTAAAAAGAAATTAATTCAGCTTGCAGTAAAGTTTACGCGAATATTTTTGAAACGATATCGAGCTGAAAATCTTATTAGAAATTAGGAAATATGTTTTTGAAAATTCTGTGCCTTATTTTTGCCTATGTAATTATCGGTAATCTACGCTGTTTCTTTTAAAAGAGAATTCGCGATATTTAGTAAATTTGCGATACCCCAGCAAGTGCACAGTTAGAGATAAAAGGGATTAAAGGGTCTAAAACACTTGGAGATTTCGATCCAGAAATTTTACCAGGATTCTAAAGGAGAAGCTTTAAAGAATTATCGTTATTTGTATTATTTGAATTATTCGAGGAATTTTCCAGCTCTTGCGATCACTGTAACTCATCTTTCTAAGCTGGTAAGGCTACCTACTTCGGTTATAGAAAGATGCATATTAATCTAGGCTACAGAAACGACGAAAATACTACCTTCGTTCGAAATTCAACTTCGTTCCACCCAAGATCTCGAATCACACGAAATAGCAAGTGAACAAATGCTAGGTACTCACGTCGTTAATTCGCGACATCTTATTAAACCGAGCGAACCTCGTGCAGTGAATGAAAAAAGATGTTCGCGACTTTTTACATGAAAATCACTGAATTTTCCTGTTTCCTTCTTTTCATCCGTACGCACGAGTCTACAGCTTTATAACTACACCTTTTAACACCTTATTATTTACGGTCGATTTTACTCGGAACATTTCTCGGGCATCTATTTTAACGAGAGGCAACATTTCACCTTTTTTCCTTTCTTTTGCTCGTGTTTTATCTCAATATTTCGTATCTCGTTTCAAAAACACGCTTAATACGTACCAACGTTTATGAGAAATTTCACATAGGTTGCCGCTAACGCGCACCTTAAGGCATGCCATTATCAGTTTTCGATGTTGCAGCCCGACAATTACACATACCGATGGAACTACCGTCTAATATGCGATTCCATGAATTCAGAGCACGGCACTTCATACGGTGCTCATTTAGGCTTAACCACCGTAAAACAGGCTACTTTTCTTCTGCCTGCGTTTTATGCATAACTGGCCAATGGTTAATGTTAGCTCCGTTCTGGACGCTTCACCTCGTCCCATTCTTCCAGACGGCCAATGAAGGAGAGGAAAAGAAAACGACGAGTATCTCTAAACAAGACCACAAATAAAAGCGAGAGCACGGTCAAAGACCTGTTAATGATGCTAAATACACCGTTCAAGACACTTGCAGGATCAGGTAGTCAAATAATTTGATGACCGAGGAAACTGTCCAACGCGTTAAGACCTCCATCTGCCATAGCGAGTTAAACAACTGGTAATTTTGCTCATTTTTCATTCGAACGTGACACAAGCTCTGCGTTCTTACAGGCTTGTTTCGACGTTTTGCGAATTTATTTGAAACAAAGAAATTCGATTCGATGATATAATCGTGAGATGCATCGGAGGTTAGCGCAGAGGACGGAAGCCATTTTGTTGAAGCGTCACACAAGATGGCTGACTCGAGACAAAGAACACTACTTTAATTTCGTTAGTAATAAATTATTCTATTATCTCCAATTATTAATTCTAATTATTTAATAATAAATTATCCTCGGGAGAAATTCTGATAAATCCAGTAAAAAAATGGAAATATTTTTTAATACTACGCAAATTACAGAGTACCATTGGACATCGACGAACTATTAAACCTGTTATTTCGCAATCTTTTCTACGCGTTTGTTCGTGTAAATATATGAAGTTATAAAAAGAAATTACAAAATTTTCCATTTAATTTGAGAATGTTGAAAAATCATTCAAACATCGATTAAAGGAGAGTACAACTGGAAATATTGCGCTGAAATCAGTCCAAGGCAAGTGCACGAGGAAACAGCGAAAGTAATTCTGAAAGGCCAAGGCCAATCTTAACTGGTTCAAGACAGAAGAATAATCCATCATTATGTAACGATACACGGTAACGAATACGTGGAAATCCTTCGAGTAAATCGTGCTTCGGAGTCCGAAGGAAAGAGGAATATGATTTAACGCGACAAGCAGTTAACAGCAATTCCACGACGACTAATTGCCCGGCGCTAATTACTCGAGGGAATTGTCAGAACGATTCTAGTTTACAATGATCGAAATGTCAAATTTTTCTTTGAAATGAGCACGTTTTCGAATTGCAGATGACGGTGAAAATTTATCGAGTCGACAAAGAAGTAGCGTTGTAAACGCGGTACAGCATCCGGTGCGTAATTTCATCATAACTTGCCTAAAATAATAGCGTCCCATCGACAGCATCGAATCCTCTATGGTGCAATTAATAATAGGCCGAGACCGCCTATGCGGTCACCAAAGTTATACGCGTCGAGCCCTTTGAGGCGGGAATTCCCCATTATAGCTCTTCTGGGAGCCATTAAAACTTTGCTCACATAACAAACGACGGTACATGGGGTGTTATACGGCCTAACGAGAACATATGATGTACACACGCGTTTTCTTGCGCGAATTTCCATCCACGAGAAATCGTGCAAATTTCACGGAATAAAAATGACAGGAAAGGAGTGGAATAACATCGTCGAGATTCTAAGACTGCTGCTTTTGAAACGAACAATAGATGGCAAACAAGGCTAACGTTTCACGGAAACACGCTGAACAAATACAGAAAGTACGCGGGTAACTCTCCGCCGTGTATTTATACAAGAAAACATAACAGTTATCGAGTGTAAAAACTTTGTTCGGTGGAAAACGGGACCAAGGAGTTACACGTCGTTTCTTCGAGTCCTATTAGCTTTATATACGTTTGAACAAGGATGAAAACGCAAGGATTCTTTCTTTCTCTTCTAAACCTATTCATGTCCAAAGTATTTCTCGATTCGAAAGTTTATCGAGGAACATATTATCGAATACGCGACATGCTTCTTTTATTAAAAGAAAATTATATGTTTCATTTTTGAAAATAGATGTATGATCGTGAATTTAAGGATAGGAATTCTCGAATATTAATCGGGTTATATAGTAATATTTAAATTATAATTTGAAGCACTTTTCCCGACTATTTAAAAATGGATAAGTATTCATCATTATAAACAATGTAATCACTCACCCTATTTTGTTGAACAGTTTTCCATGAACATGCAGGTAAGATGTGACGAATCGTTTATTCACCTGAAACATACCCATAATTTGCATTAAAATAAAATTTGATATGATTTTTGGAAATGGTGATTTATTTATTTATTTTTTTTTTTTTCCTTATTCGTCACTTAAAAATTAGGAAAAGATGTTAAGTTAAACTAAAAAGAATTAATTTTATTGAGACTATTTTTGTTTACCTCGACGCTACTTAATTGTGCCAATTCTTCTAGGTCACTATGAGATAATCTTGCTTCGTTGGCAGTGGCTGCAGTAGTTGTACGACGAACTCGTCTTCCACCAGGATGAATCCAAATTTCTCTCCTTAGTCCACCACCAATGCTATTTGCTCCTTCCTTCTCTTTCATCCTGGCCCGTTCTTTCCATTCTCTCTCCTCTTTCCGTTTCCGTTCCGTCGATTCGTACTGTTAGAATACATTACAACTTAATTCTGTGTATAATTGCTCGTATAATTAAAGACAGCATAGTGCGTAGCGTAAATGAGAGTTCACTGTATACTATTCTTATAGAAATCCCATCAAATACTTGTATTCAATTATACGTATATTCTCTCAAATACTAATAAAAGATACAAACATCATACGTATGAAGCATAAAAAGCTCGTTAAATATTTGTATCTTTCGATTGCAACTATTTAAAAAATATGCATGCTAATATCATGTGCAAAATAGTGCTAGTAACTAATAGAAACGGTGCTTTCATTTGTAGAAAATAACTTAGCAAAATGCAGCGGCTATACTCGAATGGTATTTAAAGTATGTATTTCTATTTCTTGTAAACACTACCACTTCAAATCACTAATTACGCTATCAATTTTACTTAAGCATAGAATGATCTGCTTTTAAGTAATTATGCTTGTGCGAGAAATACTGATTTTTATACATTAAATTATTAACAGTTGTAAGCGTGCGATGAGGCATATAACGTGTAAAGAAAATTTCTAAGAAAAATCCAATACACGTAAAACAAAGGTACATTAGACGATTCGAAGATAAAGAGAACTACTTCAAGCTTTAGTTAAGATAATAACTGGTACTTAGAGATATCACACCAAGTATCGAAATTTACTTACATAATGTAGATACTGGCAGCAAAACAAAATCAAAATATTATTAACGTTAGTATTAATACAAACATATAGATAAAATATTTTAATATTTATTCTACCTTTTTCCTGTTTTCATCAAAAAGTGCTATTAAACTCTCCCTTGCAGAATGGAAAGGATTAGACGCCATAAGGGATCGCATATAATAATACACCGCATCTAATTTTCGTCTCTAAAACCAATAATTATTACATTTAAATCATCATAATTTGACTTCTTTTCCTTCTGGTTTATTGCTCACAACATGAAATTACTTACAGCATAATGTGCTAATAACGCAAGCTGATTGTAAGGCTTTCCATTCTTTGGATTAAGTTGTTGTGCTTTCAAATACCACCTGAAAAGAAAAAAAACTTTACATAAATTCATCTTCTTTACAAAATGTAATAATAATGATAGCATATTTAGTTCTACTTACTGCCGAGACTTTCCATAATTATTTGTTTCAGTTGCCTGTTCTCTATATCTCGCCAAGTCACCCAAAAATAGATATATTTTTTGCGCGCTTACTAAAGCTAACCCTAAGATCCCAAGGCCCTTAGGTAAAGTTGACGATGCAAGAAACGTATCCAATTTAAATTCGTATTTAGTTTCGAGGACAGTTAACAAACTCTCCAAATATATCGTACCATCGTCTATAATTTTTAACATAATTTTCTTATAATGTTCTCGTCTTTCTGAACTTTCCTTAGGCATGCCTTTTCGCAGCATTTCAATCATATTATAAAAAAGTATTTTCCAAAAGTGTTGTTCAACATTCTCAGCTTGACAAAATTTAATATCAGTCTCGAGCAAAGTTTTCAAACTTTCTTGTAGAAAGTGTCTTATGTATAAAACCCTCTCCCAGTTTGATGTAAAACCACCAGAACTTAGAATCCATTGCAATTCTAAATCAGCACGTTCTATATCCAAGAGTAAGTAAGGATTTTTGGCTATTCGGAAACTGCAGAATAATATTATAACTTATTATTAATATTATATTATTAATTAAATATGTTTCCAAATTGGTCATTTGTCATATATGGTGGTGGTACACCATCTAAGTGTGTTCCCTGGAAGCAGTGATGGGTAGAAGTAATACCTCCATGGGATTGAAACACTGGTATACTTGAACCTTGAGATGTCGTCTCATTTTCTCTGAATATAAAATAATCGATAAATCAATTAACTTCATTAATCATAATATAAAACTGAGAAACGAGAAGGAAAATATTTTGTACCTTTGTACTGCCGCTCTACTACTGGGTGAAGTAATAACGATAGGTTTGTTAGGATTATTGGGATCAAATAACGTTCTTTGCTGCTGTACTCCTTGTTGTCTCGAGATTGGATGACTAGGCGGAGACTGGCTAGTATCAGGTAATACTAAAACACCCGGTGGTTGAGAACTAGTATATCCACTGGGTGATGTTTGATGTGTGGTCAAAGTATTTGCTAACGAGACAGAATGAGAGGAAACACTAGGTGTTTGTCGTCCATCGTCAGAATCACAAGCTGACATTTTTCTGCCTGTTCTCCAATTTTCATCTAAATATCGGTCAGACAATCTGGAAACCACATATTAATAAAGTAATCATATTAAATTAGGCAATGCCAAACATTAATATAAAATATAATTTGTACCTATGTCTATGAAGGTCGTCAAAATTCCGATTACCACCGCGATAATTTCTATCTTTGCTAGATTCTCGGCTACGTTGTATAATATTGCGATGTCTTCTGTGATCATACCTCCTATTGTTACTGTTTTTTTGATTATTATTATAATTATCATTTTCTCTATTTTGTTGATTATTTTGACGATCACGGCTATTAACACGGACTTTATCTCTGCTGTTACTCCTTGAAGAATACAGAGAAATAAATTTATGATAAAATAAATTTCTATTTTTGGATATAAATAATAAATATAATCTAAATACCTAAATAACAACAAGGAACATAAATAATAAATAATAAGTAATAAATAACAAATATAAACTCTCTTGCCTTCCTCGATCTGCTGCATATTTCTTCTCACGCTTTTTTTTTTTACGCCGACTATGACTACTTGTAGTTTCATTTCCTGACACATTAACATTTTCACGTAAACTTAGTACAGATGAACTACGACTTGCACGTTCGGCTTCTAATTTTTCGTTTAACTCAACTTCTTCACTCCAATCCTATGTATGTATTTAAATATGATATGTATTTAAACATAAATAATAAGAGCAGTTTAAATAAATATACTTACAAATGGATGTTCAATCGATGTATTTGTATGTAATGCAGTATTCACAGATTCAGTTTTTGATGGGCTGACACCTGAATTTTGTTGACCATTCTTCGTTTCTTGTACTATATCACGCTCAGATGTAGTACTTGCACGTTGCCTTAAAAGATAGTCAAAAAGTTAATGAATAAAGATATTTAAACAGTAAATAATTCTTTCAAGCAAATCATTACATTTGAGTGCGATGAGACGGTACGGGCGGAGATATTCCTCGACGATGACTTTCAGGTGATGTTTGACGTTTGTTCATACTAGACACTGAAGTAACAGGCGATGTTGATGATGGTGGTATCACTGAACTATCTACTCGACTTAAACTTTCCATACTAGTATACATAGTACTATTACTGCCACGGCGATCATAAGACCTATTTTTGATAAAAATTACATTGAAATACAATAATAATGATATGATAAAATGTAATACATATTTATACATTATACTACTAGTGAAAATATACCTTTGCATATATTCTTGGCTTGGTGTATGAGATCTGGAACTTGGAGCTGAATACTGATCAGGTGTTACACACCTAAAAACATTTGCTGAACTTTCTAATTCATCCTGTCTGAGTCTACCTCTACCCCTAGACCGTGATGGTGCCGTATTAGACCAATTAGATTGTGGAGGTAATGGACCAGATGGAGGTAAGCTTTGCATCGTTTGTGAATGTTGCATTGCAGGTGGGAAATTATAATTTGATGATGCCTTTGAAAAAATAATTTACATTAAAAATATTTAAAAAATTTATTCAAATTTTGTAAGTAAAATAATATTAATTTTACCTGAAATGAGACATTACTACTACTCCATGTATCTTCTGAAGGTGATGAACTTGGTGGTAAAGGCAGACCATTATCTAAAAGATATTTTTTCTGTAACCTGGGTGGTAAATGTTCTATTTTTATATTTTTTGGCAAACTATCTTTTGTACCACCCCATTTGCCTGATGGTGGTTTGCCTTGAAATTTTTCTGGATATCCAGCAGGTTCTACACTACGTGTATCTCTGGTGCGATTAAAATCATTTAAATGATTCGTTGTTACAAAAAGAGGTTCTGAACCCTATAAAAATAAATATTAAAAGTTAATTTTTATATAAAAATTATTTGTACAATGAAAAGTATCAACTTAATACTATTTCAGACCTGTCTAACTTCACGAGAATTATCTTTTCTATTTCCGTAACTTCTGCTGGATAAAGGAGAATCAGATCGCCAACGTTCTTCATTTTCATTACTGTTACGAGTTCTGCGATTACCCGAATATCTTTTACCATGTTCATCGCGATTTTTACTTCCACTTTCACTTTCTTTTCTACCATGGCCAGCTGCTCGATTACGGTGACTATCGCTTTTATGACTACGATTGGAATGAGAATCACGATCTTCACTATGCTCTCTCTCTTGATCCCGTTCCCAACCCCCTTGATTGGGAGATCTAAGGTGTAAGGATAATATTTTTATTCAATCTATAATTTCTTATTACTAATAAAATAAAAAATCTTTTACAGAATTCACCTATTTGTTACATCCTGTTCAGCCAATGCTTCTTTTACTTTTTTAGGTACATACAATTGTTGCTCTGGTTTCTTAGATTTTCTTCTTGAATCTCCAAAATTACTATTCTGAGAAGAACCTTGTGCCTGTTCAATATTTGTAATGCTTCTGTAGTTAATATTTAGATCATTTAGCTTGTCTGTTACATTTTCAACTTGAGATGATGGTGGACTATTTTGCATTTGGTTGGATCTATTGAGTTGTGACTGCTTTAATCGATGTTGGACGGAGCTTGACTTAGGTTTCTCCTGTGAAATATTTTCATTATCTAAATCATCTGTAGATCTTCCCGATTTTCGAAGAGGTCCACTTCCTGGCCTATATAAAGCTTGAGATGCTCTATTTGCTCCACCACGCATTCCCATCGATCTATCCTTTTCTAATTTTGAATTATCTGAAAACAAAATTTATCTTCTTATTATTTATTTATTAATTTTATTATAAATGATAACAAATTTTAACAAATTAAAAATTCATTTAAAAATAAAATTAGTTTTATATTTACTTTAATTATACATTATATTCATTTATATAACATTAGCTTCATTTAATTTAAGATACATACAAAACTGAAAATAAAATGTTAAATGAAATCATCAGGACATCATCACTACTTAAACTAAAACAAATTTATGAAAAAATAACATAATAAAATTGTTAAATATTATACAATAATAATCCAAAATAAGTTTTATAGAGAAATATAGATAATTCATATCACAAAACAAAGAGAAACTACATATATTTTTCTTTTTTTCATGCAAACATGAAAGTTCTGTAAATAAGTTACATATATTAGTTATAAATAAATTTTTATCACAAGAATCATGAAAAAATAGTTACTATTATACCTATAATGTCTATACTTTTAATAGTCTTTATATATTCAGTATTTAGTAGAGTAAATGACAGGTCATATATGAGTATTCATATGCGGTAATTAAATACTACTATTATTTAAATATAATACTCTGCTTAAGTGCAATAACTTAATAGTGATTGTTGACACTCTTGACAGTAACTGCAGTTGCTATCAATCTAGGAGAATTAGAGGTAATAGTTATATAACCTCCTGCTGTTTGAAATAAATTTATAATTTCTAGAGATGTCTAGCAGAAATTAAAATATATGCTAAGTTTACTTCTTACTCTAGTTAAATTTCACAATATATCACAGCATATTAATTCCCGCTGTATTTTTAGGTTAGCTTGTTTAGTGAGGTTAGTTCTGTAAATGTACCCAACAGAATTGAAAGGGGACATACATGATTATTAATTACGTACACACAAAATATAATCATGGGATTGCAAATTAGGATACTTATAGTATTCAGTAATATAGTTTTTTTTAAAGTACCTTGTAAAAATCCTCCCCACTTTCTGCGTCCTTTGTCGCGGTTCGCCATATTGAAGTATAATCATATCCAAATTTTTTTAAATCGGGAAATTCGAATTTACTTCTAATCATGTATTTAGTTGATATACACGTATTAGTATCAACATTTAACTAAATTTAATAAATAGTAAGAAATATTTAGGAAACAATACTATTATTATTACTAAAAAATAAATTATTGAGATATACTTATCTAAATATTTTATTATTTTAATAAGTAGTAAAAATTTGTAACAAATATAGTTTTCAAATATAAAATATAATTTCAGTTAAAAGAATTTAATAGTATAGCTTATTGTACTGTTAGGTAATTTTTGTAACTGTTTATTCAAACAAAATGAAATGAACTTTTTAAAATTTATCGCAATTAAGTAGGACATATTTCATAATATATAATATGCAATGACATGAAAGTTAAATAAATTGATACACTATTTACAGGTACAGATTTGATAACTTTTCAACAATATTATTCCAGATAATTATTTAAAAAAGAGATAACATCTCTAATAATGTACTCAACAGACACTTATACATATGCATATATACTTAGTATTATATATGTAAACTAATTTGTGTTTTCTTTATAAAAAATTAAGGTTCTTTTATGTTTTTACTGAATATACAAAAATAATTTTATAAACTTACGATTAAAGAAATACTAGGGACTATGGACTTTAGCGCCATATTATTTAGCTAGACATTTAGTGTATTTTATGAATATGTTTCTATTAGATATTTTTGGAAGAAAATTAAGTAATTATAGTTATTGTCAATTATTATATATAAGATGAAAATAAAACAGACTTTTATGAAATATAATACATTGAAGTTATTCTCAAAAAAAGTGTTAGTATAGCAGTCTATAACCTTGATATATTTGTTTCTAAATCCTCGTTTTTTCTGGTCAAATGTTTATTCCGTTTGTTAATATTAATCGTACGTTAACGACCGCTGCAAGATGCAAACGGCGGGTTGTTGTGACAGGTCTTGGAGTAGTGTGTCCTCTTGGAGTTGGTGTACAAAATGCATGGCAAGCTCTTATTAACTCCAAATCAGGAATTACTAAATTGACTGACCCAGAGTATGACAAATTACCTTGTAAAGTCGGTAAGAACTTTTTATATCTTTATTTTTTTCTAAATAAATAAATGTAAGTTAAAATAGTTCATATTTTATAATAAATTTTACATATATATATATGTATCTTAATAGGTGCATTAGTACCAAAAGGAAATAATCCTAATGAATTAAATATAGATTCATATTTTACAAAAAGTGAATTACGCACAATGTGCCCTGCTACTGCCTATGCTTTAATAGCTACAGAAGAAGCATTAAATAATGCAAATTGGAAACCAAAAGATGAAAGTGATAAACGAGATACAGGAGTAGCAGTAGGAATTGGGATGATAGATTTGGTCGATGTATGTGCTACATATGAGGCTTTAAAAAAAGGATATAATAAAGTTAGTCCCTATTTTGTACCAAGAATATTGCCAAATATGGCTGCAGGACAAATTAGTATTAAATATGGTTTTCGTGGTCCAAATCATTCTGTATCAACAGCATGTGCAACTGGAGCACATGCAATTGGTATTATAAGTTTTACCAAAAAACTAAGAAAAAATTTCCAGATTTATTATAGTCAAGAAATTATTTATTTCTAGGGGATGCATTTCGATTTATTCGTGGAGGAGAAACAAGTGTAATGATATGTGGTGGAGCAGAAGCATGTATCAGTCCTCTTGCTATAGCTGCTTTTTGTAGACTTAGAGCATTAAGCACCAACAAAAATGATTTTCCATATGAAGCATCAAGGCCATTTGATAAGGACAGGGATGGTTTTGTTATGGGAGAAGGTGCTGCTATACTAGTGTTGGAAGAATTAAATCATGCCCTTGAAAGAAAGGCTAATATTTATGCAGAAGTGTTAGGATATGGTTTATCTGGTGATGCAACACATTTAACTGCACCCAGTGAAGATGGTACTGGTGCAATATTAGCTATGGACAGAACAGTGAAAGATGCTGGAATAGAAATTGTGGATATAACTTTTATTAATGCACATGCAACTTCAACTCCTTTGGGTGATAGCATTGAATTAAAAGCTATAGAATCGTTTATGGGACAACATAGTAAAAACGTAACTGTCTCTAGTACAAAAGGTGCTCATGGTCATTTATTAGGTGCAGCAGGAAATTTAGAAGCTGTTTTTACTATTTTAGCAATAAAAGAAGGTGTAATTCCACCAACATTAAATTTGCATAAGTTAGATACAGAAACGTGCTTAAATTTTGCTCCTAATGTAACAAAAAATTGGAATACAACATCTAGACGTGTAGCTTTAAAAAATGCTTTTGGTTTTGGAGGAACAAATGCATGCTTATGCTTTGCACAATATAACCAATAAGTTGATTTGATTGAAATAAATTGCATACTTTAAAACTATTTTTAGAAAAAGCATAATAATACATAACATAATTTGAGCTAGTCATCCATTAATGTACATCAATTTATTTTCAATGTACATTAATTTATATTTATTACATATATTGCATCTAAAGAAAGCCAATATGCATAATTTTACTTTTTTATAATAAAGCAAAGCGTGATTCCATTTAATCGCATTTAAAACTGCAGCTAGAATATAATAGCTTCAATATTTTTAATATTTTTATGTAATATATAATACAAAAGTCGTGTGATATATTGCGTAAAAAACACATTTTTTATATTATATTGTTGTACAAAACTGTACAGTTGTAAAAAGATCTAATTTGGAATAATATAATACATAATGGAATGGAATATTTATTTTGTATTAATTTTTAATATTTTCCGGCCATATCATTATTACAACATTTACATTCATTTTGCAGAAAAATGAAAACCAAATCTCGGCTTTCAAAAAAATAAAATTCTCTTAAAATTATATAGTAATTTATACAACAATTACTTGCTACATGCAATTCATCGTAATTTGTCATGTTTTTATAACTCAACATGCTCACAAAAATCATTTGATTACACAAGTACATAGAAATCAGTCTCATTTAATTCCGATTACTGACAATATTTGTGCATTAATTGATAATTTATATTTTTTTGAATCCAGTTTTCAAAATTAACATTTGATTATATATTCTGATTTCATTCATTAACAATTATATTTTCATCTACAAATGTCTTTTATTTTTATACATTCAGCTGCGTAAAAAACAACAAAATTCAAGGCATAATTGTTTCTTGGTACCTCTAGTTTATTAGATGCAATTCTTTGCTTACAGATAAACCATACCATATGATGTTCTTACGATGTACATCTCCAACGATATTTTATTCACATAGGAAGGTTGACATCCACTGACAACAGTTATCCGAAATACATCTATTGTACTCCTGTTTCTCTACTGACAGTAAATCATTGTAAAACAGAAAGATTGTATCCTATTAAGTAACTGTACCTAGTAGGAATTCTTAATTAGGAATGGTAAAGGGTTTGGGATGGCTGCATAAAATAGCAAAACGTTTTCTTAATGTTTGACGAAGTTCTTGCCGTTTTTCAAGAACTTGGCACATTCGAGATTTAAATTCCAATACTTCTTCAGCTGGAATATAACTTTCTTTTTCTTCATCCCCTGATAAACAAGAATCCTAGAAACAAACGAATATTAGGTATGAAAGCAAAGCTATAGATGAAGCCTCAAATTATAACAAATTATGTCCTTACTTCTAACATTTGTGTAAGTGTTAAACCCCCACCCCTTTCTTTTAATAATGAGATACTAGAACTGGAATGAACAAGTTTATCAGATGGCCGACAATCTCTCTCATGATTACAACATCCATCACTACAAGCTGCTTCCGATCCTTCTGGAGTACTAGGGAGAGAAGAACTACTAATATTATGCTCTGACGAATAACCACAATCCTGTGATGATTGTTCACTCGAAGAACGACTTTTTCTTTTCGAGATTGACAATTCAAAACGTTTCTTCATTTCTATCCACATGTTGCATTTCTTACTTGGCTTTTCAATCCAAGCATCTACTATTTCTTTAGTCATAGGATCTTTGCAGTCTTCTAAATTATGCCAATGGTCATTTCCAATTTTTTCCGGAAGATCCTGTATATTAAATAACATTTAAATCTTATAACGCACGTTAAAAAATATACAGAACATGTATTGATACATTAAGTTCTTACCTTACACGACTCGCAGGCATCAAACAGTTCTTCTTCAGAAAGATTCTTAACAGGCATATTACTCTTCTTTGTTTGATTTATAAGGATTTTAGCCTTTGATTCAGAAGAACTTCTTTTAATTGTATTTTTTTGCATATTTGGCGATTTTTTAGGAGATGCTAATTGTGATTGACTCTGTGACCGTGATATACTAGATTTGGATTTTTTTACACAATCTGGGCATTTACATGTAGGTGGTCCCTTATTTTTTGGATCTAATACTTGTAACTAAAATAAGCAGAAAATAATCATATATATTTACATATAGTTACAAAAAATTATATAATAATAATCTGTTTACCTTATGTTGATCTATATTTTGCGTTGTGGGTTTTGAATCCGCACAAACACAAGATGTGTCACTATTACCATTTTGTCTTTTGCTCGAGCACTAATAATAATTAATTTATGTAAGAATATGAAATACACAGACTTAAAAAATTTGATTTACGAACGATAACGTACATCACATGTATCTTCTTTCTCTTCTGTCTCATACCGTCGTTCTTTCTTCTTTTTGCGTTTTAAACGTAACTTTTCTCGTCGTTGTTGTTTTGCTATTTCTTCTTTTGTTAACTCTTCATAGAGAAGTTCTAACTGAGAAACACCTTGTTTAACTTCTACAGCCATCTGTGAAGAATCATATAAGCATTTACAAATAACTCTATTAATTTAACAACATTTTACAAATTCTATCAACTGTACTTGAAAATTCCTAGACAATGCATCTACTGCAACAGCAGCTAATACTTTGCATACAGTTTCTTCTTCTTTTAATCGTCTATAAATTCTATGCAAACGTTCAGTAATACACATTCCTAAACATATAAGTACCTCTTCCTGAGCAATTTCTAACGTTTTCGCATGTCGTTCCCTAAAATTTAAAGATTATTTTACAACTGATTCTGAAAATAAACTTATGGACCACAATATTTTGAAATTCTATACCTTCCCATGAGTTCTGGTTGTATACGTTCCATAAGCTTATCCATAAACATGTCATCTACAGGTATATGTATATGCCTACCACGTATACACCGTTTAATTCCATCATATAAAGATGCAACATAGTCTTTTTCCTTTTCTGGTTCAGGCTCTGTTGTTAACAGAGAAAATGCCAACAATACCTTTGTACGACATTCACCACAAAATCTGTAATAGTAGATGTGATACAAAATTTTTATAAATAATAATAAAAATTTATGAACTCACCGATGTTTCTGTAAATATGTATCCAAAGTAGCTTCAAGAGTACTACTTTTTATCACAGCAAATCCTAACCGACATACAAACTTCATACAATCCCATACTTCTTTCCATGCACTTGGAGGAGGTCTCATACGTTGAATTTCTAATGAATGGAGTGCACATCTTCGTGATTTCTTATTTCTAGGTTGACCTTCAACTAAACTGTTTAACCTAGTACTATAGCAAATATTAAAATTGTTACATATATATATAAAAGTAATATACATATTCATATTTATTTAATTACCTATGCCCCTGCAACATTGTACAAAGCAGCTGTGGTGACTTTAAAACATCATCCTTTATTGATAACAAACCTTCAGGTGTAATTACCATTGGATCTAATGCTGGATGTCCTGATTTCATAAGGTCATGGAATAATCTTTCAACACTAGATATGTAAAATACTATTTAATATAAGAAATTAACATATTTACTGTGTATACAGATCTTACTTAAATATTTTATTATACCTTCTTCTACAACCAACACATGGTACTGCTTGACCTAAGATTGCAAGCATATCCTTGCATGTTACTTTAAATGAAGCTTTAACTTCTTCTTTTGTAAGCATATTAAGTTTTCTGGTAAATTCATCAAGCTCTTTACCACAAACTAATGGACTATCACAGATTGCTCCCAAATCACTTATGTCCATAACCATCTATAGAAAAATAAATACTACATTATATGATTAAATTCATTTTTATATTGAACCTAAATACTTGTAAAAAAAAAATCTCTAATTTAATACATTTCAAATAAATATAATATGCTTAAAATGTATTGAAGTATAATTATATTTAAAATTTATGATATAACAAGTATATATGTACACTTTTAGATAAAAGAAGTAAACTATAGGTAATTATTAAACAGAGAGAATAAAATATGTTAAAAAATAAATATATTTTAATTAAATTGCATCTTTTTCCCTATTTATATTTGTTTATGTATAAAATAATGACATATTATATTATTTGTATCAATGAATTTATTGTTCAAGTTCTTGTTTCATTCATTGTTCGATTGTATATAATCAAAGTTCAAAAAAAAACAAATCATTTTGACATTCTTTTCTATAAAAAGAAAACAAATGTTCTTAAAATCATAATAATCGCGTTTATGCAAATGAAGATCGCAGAAATTATCACAAAAACTTCAATCCCGTTAAGTATGAACAATCAACAACTATTAAGAGAGATACAGATATCAAACATAATACTCTAAATTAGTTGTGGTACAAGCATGCATTCATTGCTACGTTTAGGTTAAGTTAGAAATATCATAGGATACCATTACGTAAGTCCTATCGAGGTTTCCGCTTTTAATACTCAAAAACTGTAGTTAAAAAAAAAAAGATAACAGACAAAAATTATAGTCACCTTAAGATTCTCATCGACAAACAGCATTTGTCTTCGCATCAACTTGTACGAATGTTCTTCATCCCAAAGGTTCACTAACTTCGCCATCGCTGTTGAATTTCTCTATTAATAACAATTATATATACGACAATGTTCAATCTCGAAAGGCGTTATGATACACGACCACAAATAATTGTAATTCACTGCCACGATTATACCAGAAAAATAAGTATACGGTATCATACGCCTGCCATTTGCAACGAGTGGTTTCTCACTTCCGCCCTGCGTGCATTGTCCCGCCTCCCTCTCTAAGCGTCATCTTATCCTTATTTTAAAAAGATCGTAGAGTAGAAATCATGTGTATTGGACACTGATGTACACTTTTTGCCGACACTTTTAAAAAATCGTAACTCATTTCTAATCTTTCTCGTACATGTAACGACGTTAAATAAATTAAATGGTATTTTCAAATTTCAAGTGTATCTGTAATTGTAACATAATTTTTGTCTTTTTTTTCTTACAATAATACACAATCTTTATCTTTTTTCTTTCACGATAGTACTCTTTCGCTTCTTCTCTTGCAGAATAGTAAGTTTAACGCTTATTGTTAGTTACTTTAAGAGACTTTGAATAATTATGATCTTTTCTTTAATTGCATATATTTCTAGTTTTCTCCAAAGTATTTATCTGGCCCAAAGTACTATTATACACACTATTTATATCATAGAACAAAAATCTGGTTACAACGAATAATATTTTTGTTTTAATTAATCCTAGTTTCTTTTTAAAATGTTTTTATGCACTTATTAATCATAAAATATAACTCATAATATAATACATAAAAAGAAATTAAAATATAACGCAAAGGCATATATTTAAATATTTTCATAAAGTTCATTTATTTTTGTAAAATATTAAATTATTACTAAAATAAAAAGTGTTTAATGCATCTAACAAAAATTTATACAGCCCGCCGATTTATTTGAGCACATCTACTTTTGATGTATCATAGGGCAGTAGCATGGCAGTAGTAAGAAGTGTTTCGAAATATTCTCAGAATTTTCCATACAATACGTCTTCTATTTATTTTTCCTTCATAACAGAATTTTATAGAAAATATTTTAATAGACCATATATAAATTCAATAATTTTTAATTTAAGTTTTTTATATGTAGTTTAAATTTTATCTACATTCCAAACAAAATTGTTAATAAAGCTATGTTTTCTAAGTATATTTGGTTATTACCATTATTTGTATCTATTTTAATATGCTCAAATAATTATTTAAATGACATTAAACTTAATTTCGTTGACAAGTGGTTAAATATTATTAAAAATTTTTATTTGGATCTAAATAAAAAATCAAATTTAGAATTGAATGTAGGCATAAATCAAAAAGTATTTACCACAACAGAACTTAAAAAATATACAAATTTGAAAGACGGTTTATACATTTCAATATTAGGTCATGTTTTTGACGTTACAAAAGGTGCAAAACATTATGGTCCTGGTGCAACTTATCATGCATTTACTGGTATAATTTATAATAAAATATATATCTGTCATTATATTGTAAAATATATATTCATATTATATTCATGTATTTGCAGGACGTGATGCATCTTTAGCATATATCACTGGAAAATTTAATGATGAAGGCTTAACAGATGACATTTCTTCATTATCTATTGAAGAAGTTAAAGGACTGAACGAGTGGCTCAAATTTTACAATAAAAACTATATTTATAAGGGTATATAGAAAATAATTGAATATTAAGAGATTATTTTATTATCATCCTCTTTTTTAATAGGAAAATTAAATGGCAGATATTATAATAAAGATGGTTTTCCAACTGAAGAATCTCATAATGTGCAAAATATGATAAATCAATTTGAAAAAGGACTTAGAAAAATATTTCCTCCATGTAATATAGAATGGAAGGCAGATTCTGGAACTGTAGTATGGTGTACTAAAAAAAGGTAAATATAATATATAAAAATATTAAATGTAATTAAAATTAATGCTATGTCTTTTTAGTGGAGGAATAGAAAGAGATTGGATTGGTGTACCAAGAATGCTCTTTGAATCTTATTCTCCTGAAAAATATACTTGTGTTTGTGTTGAACTCGATAGTAAAGAATATAAAGAGAATAAATATATGCTCAGAGAATATGCACAATGTCCGAAAACCTCAATAAAATGTGCTGTAAAAACAGAAAACTAATAGTTAAAAAGTTTATTTAAAAATTCATAAAATAGTTTATTATTGCTTAAAATGCATTTCATTTTACTAAACATATATATATTTTTATATATTAATGAATATATTAGAAAATAAATATTGAACATTCAAACACTATATAATATACAAGATACTGTAATATAAATGCATTAGAAAATCTTAATTGACTAAAAATATACATAGCATTAAGAATCTTCGAAATTAATATGTTCACGAATTATATTGCTTCCATTATAACATTATAATTTTAATTGTTATTTTAATATAAATTTTTTTTACTAATATAAAATTTTATTAATACCGTTTCCTTTATTATAAGAGTACAGATTTAATCATTAATTTATTGAACACAAAATACTGCTTTCTTAATATTTCCTTACAATTTCCTTATTGTATAATTAGATGTAGTTATAAATACATCTTTTGCTACTTTCAATAATCATATAAAAAATTAAAAAATTATCATAAATGAACTGTAAAATTTTGTTAGAGAAAAAAAGATAATTTTTTAAGTGTTTTCTACTTTAATTATAAAAAAAATTTGTAATACATCTTAATATTTTCACATCCTGTCACTTTGCTTCACTGTCAACTTTTGCAGGTGATTCTGATCTAATACCATTTAATTTTTCAAGCAACATTTGCATAGATGCACGCCTTTGTTTGAAATTAATTTTTGATCCAAATACACTTTTAATTTTTGCTCTTCTTTTCCTTAACTTAGAATCAGTAGGTTTTTCCTGAAATTGTATCATACGTTTATACCTTTTTACACTCATGTATGTAATAAATTCATTTGCATCATCTTTTTCTTCATAAATTGTTTCCAAATTATTTAATCTTCTTTTTAAATTTTTATTTAAATAATATTCTTTAAAATTTGTTCTTTCTGTTTGTTGCGATTTATTTCTTTTACTGATATCCTCCACTTCTGAATAACTTCTTTTCCTTGGTCTTAAACTGCACCTAATATATATATGTATATATATATATATACACATATATGTATATAAAATACATAATAAAATAAAAATTTATTTATTACAACAATGATTCTATATTGTAAATACTTATTTACCTTCTATTAAGATTATCATTAGATTCATCTTTTGGGATTTCTTTTGTGAATATTCTTGTATTTTTTGTAGGTGATAAATTTGTATTTACTGTAAGCATTTCTAAGCCTGCCATTACTGCAGGTAAATTAGTATCGGCTGTACCACATGTTTCATCTCTGAAAAATATTAAATAGGATTATATTACACTGTTTTCATAAAAATATTTGTAACACAACTTATAATAATTCTTACTGGAATATATAAATAATCTGTGACTAAATTATTGAAAATTATTACACTACATAATAAATAAATATAAATATCTTTGCACGTGTGAATAACAACTTAAATAATATTGTTTGTTAGAAAACTTACAGTATTTCGAATTGTGTTTTGTCCATTTGTAAAATTTAAATATGTATTTACTCATTTACAAATTACATACAAATATTAGTCACTTATAATCATAATTGAGCATCTTCACGAAAATCAGTTGTTATAGGAACTTTAAAAATATAATACATGTAGCATATTCATATATGCTTTAATTCTTTAATACTTAAGAACTGTAAAAAAGATTATTGAAATCTAATATAAAGTGGAACATTCACTAAGCTTTCAAAGTTTAAAATTGATGCTACAAGTTATAGCGGAAACTACGCATTATATATAGTACTTGTTTATTATACGGTAAAGAAAATGTTGAAAATAACACCTTTCTAACAACACAACTATAAACAATGAAATTTTAATACTTCGTAGTTCTTTTTAACTGTATTAATCTTATCTTGCACTACCAAACTTTAACACCTAAAGCAACAGCGCTCTCATAGGTTAAACTCGCAATTCTTACCAACCAATAATTGTATAGAAACATCAAGCATTAAGTTTCTATAGACGTTTCTATAGTATTCACATGGAAATACTGCTTTCAATACATTAAAATGTCAAACATATTTGACATTTTAACTTGACAAAATATATAAATAAATACATGTTAATGAAAAAAAGTAGTGGAATTATATTAATGGAAACATGAAGAAAGAAAGAACGGCCGATAATAGTCGACCATATAAATTATAAGTATCTCCAAGAATTTTATAATGTAAACAAAAATTTCTAATCACAGTTGATATTTCAATAAACAAAGCTTCACGTAATTCTACTAATTAATTTCAATAATAAACACTGAATATCTGTGAAGAAATGTATAAATATGTAATTTTATTCTATTCTTATACTATTACATTAAGGTTATGTTTACAAAACTTTATATCTACAGTTTTTACAACTTTATGACATTAAGTTGTAACTTCTTCACAATAATAAATAAATTTATTTAATATTTTGTATTATTTATTAGTTATATTATATATTATTTAATATTTTCTTTTTATTATACAGCTCATCAAATACTGAGCCTTACAGGTATAAGTTTCCAAAGGAAAAGCATCATTGTAAGTACAATAATTATTGTTAATTGAAATTTTTCTAACTATTGTTTTATAGATATCTATTTCATGTGCAGGGATTTGTAGAATTAACAATTGTTCCACTTAGAGATACATTAAGACTTATAAAACTAAATGCAAAACAATGTAGGATTTATAGAGTATGTTTAAATGACACGTATGAAGCACCATTTCAATATTTTGATCCATTTTTAGATATTTGCCAAGGAGATGGCAAGCAGTAAGTGTTTAAACGTAGTTATATGTAGTATTCTTATAT
Source organism: Eufriesea mexicana (assembly GCF_001483705.2). Classification (NCBI taxonomy): domain Eukaryota; kingdom Metazoa; phylum Arthropoda; class Insecta; order Hymenoptera; family Apidae; genus Eufriesea; species Eufriesea mexicana. The sequence goes on from NW_016908892.1 coordinate 660,582, forward strand.
AATGAAAACTTAATACAATGTGATGACATTTTTTCAGACGATCATTAGAATTTTTTTCAAATATGCATTTAGCAGCTGCACAAAGAGTTGATCCAGATAATAATGCAGGAGAATTAGTTGTACAAATTCCACCAGATGCTGCACATTTAGTTGCTGAAGGTAGAAGTTTAAGAATTAGCATTGAGTTTTCTTTAGAACAGCCCCAAGGTGGGGTACATTTTGTTGTTCCAAATTGTGAAGGAACATTAGCAGAGGTATTGTAAATTTGTTACATGTAAAAATTAATCTTATTTATATGAATTTATAATTAAAAATTTTTTTTAGAGAGGTGCACACATGTATACATATAGTTATGAAAATTCTTCAAGATTATGGTTTCCGTGTGTTGATAGTTTTGCAGAACCATGTACTTGGAAATTAGAATTTACTGTTGATGATTCTATGACAGCTGTATCTTGTGGAGACCTTGTAGAAGTTGTATATACTCCAGATATGCGTAGGAAAACTTTTCACTATGTCCTTAATACACCTGCATGTGCGCCAAATATTGCACTTGCAGTTGGGTAAGTTATATAAACTTCATTTGTAGTAAACAGATTTTGTTTGTATATAAAACTACTATTACTTCCAGACCATTTGAGATATTTGTAGACCCATATATGCATGAAGTAACACATTTTTGTTTGCCACAATTATTACCATCACTGAAAGTCTCTGCAAAATATATGCATGAAGCATTTGAATTTTATGAAGAAACATTGTCAAACAGATATCCTTATTCTTGCTATAAACAAGTTTTTGTAGATGAATTAGATGAAGATATAAATGCATATGCTACTATGAGTATTTTAAAGTAAGTATTTGAATATTAAATATTTCAATAATAATTATGTATTAAATGTTTGTTCATTTTTAGCACAAATTTATTACATTCAACTGCAATTATTGATCAAGTTTATGTTACAAAGAAAGCTATGGCACAAGCTGTTGCAGAACAATTTTTTGGTTGTTTCATATCTATGCAAAATTGGTCTGACACGTGGTTACCTAAAGGTATTTCAACATACCTAACTGGTTTATATGCAAAGAAATGTTTTGGAAATAATGAATACAGGGAGTGGATACAATCGGTATATGAAACTTTCTCACTAATATGTATTGATATAGTTTTGTAGAAATTTGGGGCTATAAATATTTTTAGGAATTGCAAGAAGTTGTAAAATATGAAGAACAATTTGGAGGAATAATATTAGATCCTTCTCAGCCACCAGCTCCATTACCTATTACGGCTAATACACCAGCACCTACACCCAGGACTCCAGATCCTGGATTTTATTTTCCAATAAGAAATTTACACACAATGTCTCCAAAATATATTGAAGTGCTTCGTAAAAAAGCACACTTAGTTATTAGAATGTTAGAACATCGAATTGGGCAAGAATTACTTCTACAGGTGTATACTTCTACAAATGCAATGTCACTTTTATTTTAATTTCAAATAAGTAAAAATTTATTTTATTATCTTTCAGGTTTTCAATAAACAGTTATCTCTAGCTGCTAATGCTGCACAACAAAAAATCGATTCTGGGCTTTGGTCGCATATGTTAATTAGTACAAATGTGTTTACAAAAGCAATTTTTACTGTAACTGGTAAAGATATGGCTGTTTTTATAGATCAATGGGTTAGAACTGGTGGACATGCAAAATTTAGTTTAAGTTTTGTATTTAACAGAAAAAGGTATTTATATTATAAATTTTCAAGCAAACAAATTGTATTTCGAATTTAACTTCGGCTTATATTGCAAATTTTTATTATTTATCAACATAAATGTATTACTTAGAAATACAGTAGAATTAGAAATTCGACAAGATACTACAAATCAAAGAGGAATTAGGAAATATGTTGGTCCACTTTTAGTTAATATTCAAGAATTAGACGGCACTTTTAAACATACCTTACAAATTGAAGGTACTGTAGCAAAAGCAGATATAACATGTCACAGTAAAAGTCGTAGAAATAAAAAGAAAAAGATTCCACTGTGTACTGGAGAAGAAGTAGATATGGATCTTTCTGCTATGGAGTAAGTATTATTTTAATATGTTACTATAATTCTAAACTATAATTTAATATTATTTAAGTTAATATTAATGTAATATGATTATGATGTAAACAAATTTTTGTATATAAATTTTTACAGTGATTCTCCTGTGTTATGGATAAGATTAGATCCTGAAATGACACTTTTACGTGCTGTTCAAATTGAACAACCTGATTATCAATGGCAATACCAACTAAGGCATGAAAGAGATGTTACTGCACAATTAGAAGCTATTGAAGCCTTGCAAAATCATGCTACACCAGCTACCCGATTAGCATTGACTGATACTATAGAAAATGAACATTGCTATTATAAAGTTAGATTACGAGCGGCACATTGTTTAACTAAGGTTTCCTATATTTTGAATATTCATATTCTAAAATTATTTATCTATGTGCAGTTTATTTATGTTAATAAAATAACATAGGTTGCTAATGCTATGGTTGCAACATGGGCAGGACCACCAGCAATGTTAGCCATATTCCGAAAATTATTTGGGTCGGCTTCATGTAGACGTATAATTAAACAAAATAACTTTTCAAACTTTCAACATTATTTTTTGCAAAAGGTTTAATTAACATTTATTAATATAGTAAAATATTATATTGTATTTTATATTTTGATAAATTTTTTATGATTTTAGACTATACCTGTAGCCATGGCAGGTTTACGTAATGCTCACGGTATATGTCCGCCAGAAGTTTTAGCCTTTTTGATGGACTTATTTAAATATAATGATAACAGTAAAAATAGATATTCAGATAATTATTATAGGGCTGCATTAATTGAAGCTCTTGGAGCTACAGTTACACCTGTAATTAGTGTGCAGCAAGGGTATAATAAATATTAAAAAAAAAAAATTATTATATTTTTATAATTATATATTAATGTTCTTCTTCAGGACAGCTATTACTGCAGAATCTCTGTCAGTTGATACAAGAGCTATATTAGAGGAAGTAACAAGAAATTTAAATTTGGAAAAATTATTGCCATGTTATAAGTATACAGTTAGTGTTTCTTGTCTGAAAGTCATACGGATTTTACAAAAGTTTGGTCACCTTCCAAGTAATCCTCATCTCTTTAGAGCATATGCTGCATATGGACAATTCATAGGTATACAAGGACTTTTATACTTTCTATTATACACATTAATAATACTATCGTTCATATATTCTTATCATAATTGGTTTAGATGTTAGAGTTGCAGCATTACAAGCATTAGTTGACTTTACTAGAGTAGATGGCAAATGGGAAGATTTAGAATTTTTATTAGATATGATAGAAATGGATCCCCATCCTGGAGTACGACATAGATTAGTGAGACTTATGGTTGAAAACCGACCATTTGAAAGAGCACATAAACATCGATTAGATCGTCCTGAATTGGTTGACCGTATATGGAATTTAATTAAGTATATTAAATTTCAATTGTTATTTATTTCAATCTTTTTATCAAAATCTTTAATATAAACTTATTGATACAGTGGTATGCTTTCTCATGATCCTAAAATTCGATGTGATCTAGTTGATTTATATTACACTTTGTATGGATCAAAACGACCATTCTGCCTTCCTATTCCTGAGCTTGCTGCTATTACTAAACCAAAAAGAACAGGACCTCCAAGTCCAGAACAAGATGTAAGTTACAATGAAAGAAACTTTGCATTATATAAATACCGAAAACAAGTATGACACAAATTATATTTGCTTCAGATAAAACCAAATGTATCACATATAAAACATGAATCATCAATAGTAGAAATCGAAAATGCAAGTGGACCAGGCAAAAGAAAACCTTCTCCACATAGAGAAGTTCCAGGTCCTTCTAATTCAGTTGATTATGGTCCAGAAATAAAGAGACAAAAACAGGTAAAATATATTATGACAAAATAAAACTAGATATTGTTGTCAGTAATCTTAAGCATAAAATTATAATTTTAATTTGTATTTGTATATTAAAAAGGATGATCGAACGCCATCTGTAAATAGTGATGGAAAAGTAAAATCAGAATATTATAGTGATAATTCTGCATCATTACCTGGTATTATGGGGGCACCAGGACCAGTAGGTTTTGAGCCAGGGATGTTTAAAAAAGAAGGAGAGGATCACAAACAAAAAAGTGATTCTGCCAATAAGGTAAAGCATCAAACATTTCTTCAGAAATAAATTAAGTTATTCATTAATATAAACCTCACTAATATATATCATTTATTTTGTAGAATAAGAAAAAGAAAAAGGACAAAAAGAAACATAAACACAAACATAAACATAAACATGATCATAAGCATGGTAAAGATAAAGAGAAAAAAGACAAAGATAAAGATAAAGACAAAGTTAAAGATAAAGAAAAAGATAAAGAAAAAGATAAAACTAAAGATTCTTCAAATTTAAAAATTAAAGAAGAAACTTTAAGCTCAGCCAGTTCCAGTCTCAGTCCAGATGCAACGACTGTTACTAATGAATTTATTTTTCCATAGTAAAATATTGGACAACGTATATAGGCTTTTAAAGCTATCATTGTTTATACCTTATATAATTTTTATATAATTTAAGACCCACATTCTAATACATCATGAACGAGAACGTAAATCATCAATACATGTAAATATGCATTTTTAAATATATTATACAAAAAATATTTTCATTTATTTTGTTAAATAAAATAATTAAAATTAGAACTGTTTTCCTTCTATATAGTATACTATGATTGAATTAATATTTGTCTTTTTTAATGTAAAAGAATAATAGTCATAAATTGGAAAATATAAATATTAAAGATAATTAAAATTGACTTAAATAAGTTTATAAACATATTAAAAGATATGTAACAAAATAAAAAGTTTTATTTTATTTTACTTAAAATTAAAAGGTATTTTAATAGAAAATATAATTCAATAGTAAAACGGTAGTAATCATTTATAGTCATATCAAATTTTTTAACGTTACATCCGACACTAGAGACGCGCTCATATTTAAATACTTCTTACGTATTAACTAGGATGGCGTCTGTGGTGTTGCGGCAATTTCGAAGGGAATAGTGAGTTTTGAAAATTTTGACAACGACCTCGAGAATGGCAGATAATCAACAAAGTAGATTTGAAAAGTCCCTTGGTTTATTAACGACTCGTTTCGTCACTTTATTACAGAAAGCAAAGGATGGCGTCCTCGATTTAAAAGTAGTAAGTGCTTTTATAAAAGCTTAGGTATAAAAAGTTAACCTACTTGCTAGGTTAAGTTGTCGCGGGCGTACACGCCATTTCTAGCTTGCGGGAATTTTGAAATAAGTATCACTAAAGTCAATATTTCAAATCCTTTTATAATATCTTAAAGAACAAAGATTACTTTTATGCTTCAAATTACTCTCATTTAACATTACACAACCAATATGTCGCAAGTTTTAATATCTCAACGTGCTGTCCTACATAACCTATAAAATAGAACACAGATCTTGACTATATTTGATAACATACGATGGTAAATTAATAATGTTATAGGCAGCTGATATTTTAGAAGTTCGGCAGAAAAGGCGAATTTATGATATTACTAACGTTCTTGAAGGTATTGGACTCATTGAGAAGAAAAGTAAAAATAGTATTCAATGGAAGTATGTTTTATTTGTATTCATCATTTATCAAATATTTTGTATATTTCTTTATATTTTTAACATTTTTATTGATGCACTTCTGTATGTCTCATGTAATGTAATATTTTAAATACATCACCAGAGGAGCAGGACCAGGTTGTAATACACAAGAAGTTGGTGAAAAATTAACTGATTTAAAAGATGAAATAAGAAAATTAGAAGATCATGAACAATTATTAGACATGCACACTCAGTGGATTCAACAGAGTATAAAAAATATAGAAAATGATTTGATCAATAGGAAATATGCATATATCACTTATGAAGACGTTAAAGAAAATTTTCCTGATGATTTTGTATTAGGAATTCAAGCTCCTCCTGATACAAAATTAAGTGTACCAAATATAACACAGGTATTTTTTTACTCTCAAAGGAATTTAAATTTAAATAATTTTAAACAAAGATTAAGCACTAAATTTTATTTTGTAACATTGTTATTAGACCTCTGAGGAAGATGATAAAGAAATAAATTATGAAATGTTCCTAAAAAGTAATTCAGGTGAAATTAAGGTATATATGATTCAACCAGAACTAGCTAAAACATACGATAATAAAATATTGGAAATGAGATTACAAGAGGAAGTAAAAGGTACAAAAAGAGGAAAGGAAGAAGAAGAGAAAAAGGAGGAAGCTAATGTTAAACCAAAGAGAAGAGTTGGAAGGTAAAAACAAATTTATAAATTCAATGAAATTTGCTCTATTCGCGTCAAAAATAATAAGATAATATTTCTGACTTGCAAAGAGCATACAATAAATGTCTTGAAAATAGATCTTAAAAGGGGTGAATAGATTTCAAGAAAAAATCTATTCTATTGGTGTAGATCTTACATTTGCATATATTATCTATCAATATAAATTAGTCAATAATTATAATTTAACTACAAATTTTGGTTCATATTTACAGGCCTCCAAAAGGGACCATTAAACCTGATCCTGTTATATCTGATGAAGATGAAGAAGATGATGCAGAATTAATAGAAGCAAAGATAGTACTTCGGGATGTTAGTACATCAGGTGAATAATACTAACTTCTAAAATATAAATATAGTGATCACTCTAATTTTATTAAATTATTAAATTAAATGATATATAATTTCAGATATTGCTCAAAAAGATTTAGAATTATTTGATCAAATTTATTCTGACAGTAAGTAAAAAATTAATGATAAAATTAAAATGGATAAGTAATTATAAATATTGATATAATTTTATAAATTTTATTTTCAGTTTATGGACCATTAGTAAGATTAAGTCCACCACCCAGTGAAAAAGATTATCACTTTAATCTTAGTGAAAATGAAGGAATTTGTGATTTGTTTGATATTACAGCAAAATGAGTAATATGTTGTATAGTTTAAGTGATTGGATGGTTTGGACTGTGCCAATAATATGCAAAATTGCAAAAAAATTTGTTGACAATTTCTGAAGGCTGTTCTATGTATATAATTTTAAAAAATGGATATGAATAATGATCATTGAATACATGCAGTATTTTTTTATTAGTAGAAATAAAAAAAATAATACAGATTATAGAAAAAAATATTTCTAACAGTTAGTTCTGTTGGATCTTTATTTAATTAAACAATAAGAATTCTAAATTTTGACAAATTGTTTATAATCTATGACACGTGATTTCTATAAGTTTATTTACAAATTTTATCCTTGTGTGCATACAAACGAAAATATGTGTTTATTTATAGTGATTGCATATAAGGAAAGTATTAAAAGAAGAAATATTTTTATGATGAGCAAATTAGCATTGTTTTTATAAACTTTGTATATGTCTGATTAAATTACGTAATGTTTTTTTAGGTATTTGTTTACATAAAAATTATTTGAGACAATATAAAATGTACATTCTGTATAATTGTGTGAATTTGATTTTTTAGAATGTTTATGAGATCATCATGGTTTATTGTAAATGAGTACATGTGTACTTGTACTCTTTTTATAATGTATTTTCCATGTTGTATATTATATCTTTGTTACTGCATTCAATGACACTAATTAAGTTTGTGAATATTATAGTTATTTAAGCAAAAATAAACTTAATGGAAACAAGGTACAACTAAAGAGACCAAGAACCCATAATTTACTTTATAATAAAGTCATGTTTCAACACTGTTATATATGTGCTATATAATTATAGAAAAACAGTTTAATCTATAAAGTGTTTTATTTCAAACCTTTTCACATCCTTTTTAAACTATACTGATCAATCTACTCCTTATTTCAAATGTCACTGACGTCAAGCATTCCAATATTATTGTGCTCTCGTTACACATTGTTATCGACATCTTTGATTCATACGTAATTAAAAGACGATGTGTAGTCACTTATATGATATATTAAACTATCGGAAAACTGTACACGAAAGACACGAAATTACCAAGGACAGATAAGAATGGATCGACCAGTTTCGTCATCGTTGGTACTTTTGCGCGTGTCGAATATAAGTCTCGTCTCAACGATTGCCAGTATGTACGTGTTTCCGTAGTAGTGAATCATTTCCAGATGTGTCAACTTTACAGGTTTGGTGTTTCAGACAAATTCGCGGTGCAGCGAATTTCCACGCGTCACATTCAAACAAACCGCGGTAATATTATCAACATTTCAACCCTTTATCAAGGAAAGGTATGAAAAAAAAGATATACGAACAAGAAAATTTATGATGTCCTTTGAAATTGTTGCAATGTTCTAAGTTTCAATGACACTATCGCTTCTAATAGCTTATCAGTGCATTTAAAATGATTTGAAAAATATAATAGATGATATTTCAAGTGACATGTGTAACTTTCTAAAAATTTTTTCAGCTATACGTAAGTACGTAGAAAAAATTATTTCTCTACTTCTGAAACACTGCGCATACTCTTTTGTTTGGCGCGTAGCATCAGTTATTCCGAACTGACTTATTACGTGCTGTGAACAAAAAAGCATGAAATTTATAAAATTTTTTGGAACAAACTAATACTAATATAATAAAAATTGTTTAATTATGTAATGTACGTTAACATACAAACGCACACTAAACAATAGTAGTTTGGATTTTTTATTTGATTGTTCATGTTGAAAATTTCATTTAATTTGTATATACATCATTTCAACGATTTTATAAATATTTATAATTAAAGTTACTTGATAATATCATATTTTACTTAATAATTAAAATTGTTTGTATTTCAGTGATTACTGCAAAAATGCGTATTATTTTTATAAAATTTCGCGAAGTATCGCAAAAGTATCCAGTTGTAAGAGGAATGGCTTCTTATGCTATCATATGGCCGACAGGAAGTTTAATACAACAAAAATTAATAGGAAACGACGAACTAAATTACATACAAGCATTAAGATTTAGTTTATATGGTGGGTTTTTTGTAGCTCCAACACTATATTGTTGGTTAAGATGCTCTTCATACTTTTGGCCAAAATCAGACCTGAAATCTGCAATTACTAAAGTATATTAAAATTAATTAAAATAGTCATGGTTTACGAGATATAATATTAATAATTAATAATATTTTTTTATAGGCTTTAGTAGAACAAGTCACATATAGTCCTGCTGCAATGTGTTGCTTCTTTTTTGGCATAAATTTACTTGAAATGAAACCAGTAGCTGAATGTCTTGAAGAAGTTAAACATAAATTCTGGCCTACTTACAAAGTAAAATATATATGAATAATGTAAAACTTATATTACAAATAATAAAAGAGATTACAAATAATTATCTTTTTTAGGTTGGTGTTTGTGTATGGCCCATTTTACAAACAGTCAACTTTTTTTTGGTTCCAGAACATAATCGTGTTGTTTATGTAAGTTTCTGTAGTTTAATTTGGACATCTTTCCTTGCTTATATGAAAGCTTTGGAAGCAAAGAAGAAACAAAATGATATAAAAAATGACAATAAATTAAGCAATGCTAAACCTTCTAGTCAAGCAGAAGATAAAAGTAAAAAGGTATCAGTTATACGATGAAGATTTATATGAAAATTATTTAGCTCAATTTATTAATTTGTGTACATGCATATGCATATATACATATATATATGTGTGTGTGTGTGTGTGTGTGTGTGTGTGTGTATAAAAAATATACAATACAGCAAGGTCAATTGTAATACTTGTTACCTAAGGTACAAAATAAATTTAAATATTTATGCATATGTATGCATATGTTTAGATATGATTTATGTGTTTGTACTATAGTAGATGTAATTACGAACTGGTAACAGTTAAAAATTATGAAAGTATATAGAAAATGCTTTTATTGTTCAATTTTTTAGTGATATTTATTGTGATAGTGTTGATAGTAATTTATATTTATTGTTAATAAATAATAAAAAATAAATAATTGTTAAACAACCCGTGTTTCCTTGAAATCAATTTTTATACATTAATTTCAAATTATCAATCGTATCTAAAAATTAAATTTTAATATTATATTGATTTGGCGCTTTTATCGATTGTACTAGGTAAATTCAATATGGCTGCATTGAAGATCACAAGTTCAAATTATTGCAAGCTATTAAATACAAGTCAATATTCTTAATAGACATTATTAATAAGAAACATGTTATTTTTTGAGTATATTTCGAAAACAAGTATCATTAATTGTGAAGTGTAATTCGATTACACAAATAAAAACATAGTGAAACAACATGAGGTTATGATATGAGTCTTATATGTAGCGATTTGAAGTTTTGACAATTTAATTTTTTTAAATATTATACTGAGATATGACTCGTTCTTCTGTATCAGCACAATGTGATTTATTTGCATCTTATATGGATGGAATTCACGTTAAAATTGCAGAAGCTTATAAACCTCCAAGAAAAATATGTTTACCAGCTGCATATAATAATAAGCTACCAGATGTATCGAAATTAACTTATGATTTCAATTTGGAACGATCAGTATTGGAAAAGGTTGAGTACTATTTCAACAATTTATGAAATTTAAATTTATTTAGAGACTAATTATATCTTATAATATATGTAAATCGATTTTGTAATCTTTCTTATTATAAAGGAAGCAATTACTAATATTAAAACAAATTTGATTGAAATGTATATTTGTATATTATTTATTGAAATTAATTATTATAATTTGCAATAATTTGATGTATAGATGACAGAATGGCGGAATGTTAGACAAGCAAATAGCAAAGCTCGGCATGCACGATTAGATGAGAAAAGAAAGAAACAAAAAAATGAATTTTCACCCCCACCACCACCTCCATTACCTGATACTTCAAAGCCTATAAATGCACCTGTGCCAGAAACAACAATTCTTACTCCACAACCTTTATCTCCACCTGCTAATGACCTTCAAGATCATGTAAAAGCAAATGGTCTTGATTTTGCTGATTTTGATAATGATACAAGCAGTCCATTTGACAACATGGAACTAAAAACAATCAATGATATGGAAGAACTTGCTCAGGTCAATAAAATATCTTTACTTGCTGTCATAATTAAATAATGAATGATAAAATGTAACATATGTATTGTTCATATTCTAGGTATTACAACCTACATCTCAGTGGGTACCTCCAGCAAAATTAGAAAGTTTATTGAATGATTTAACAGTTAATGATAAATCAAAAACTCATATACAAAAAAAGAATGATAATGTCAAAAGTGAAACAACTGATCAGAAAGAAGGTAATGAACAAGAAAATATCAAACATCGAAGTGTATCTGCAATTGTACAAGAACTTCAAAGAGATTTAAAAAGACCAATCTTGGAGGTAATAGCATTTTTTATAAAAATGATGTACTTTGAATAATTTTTGCTGTTCAACTATTTATCCATTTTATATATGTATATATATATATATACACAACAGGATTGGAAACCTTGGCCAAATTTAGAAGGCCCTGACACTAGCACTCATGAAACATTAAAGCAAGAAGAACCAATAGTAGCAAATCAAGTTGCACTTGTGAATTTATTATTGGATTTAACAGAAGAAGATAAAAAGTTGGCTCGACATTTGAACGACATGGGTTTTCCTTTATCGAGAGCTGCTCGTGCTATACGCGATTTAGGTGGTCAAGATAATAAAAAAATTGTAGAGTATTTACTAGCTGTTCAAGCTTTAGAAGAAATCGGAATTTCTGGGGAGGATGCTGAAAAAGCTCTTGCCCTTACAGAATACAATCAAGAAAAAGCCAAAGTTTACTATGAAAATCTATGTATCTTACGAGATTTAGGTTTTCCTGAAGAAAGGGCATCTGCTGCGCTTTTAAAATGTAATATCGATCGTGATAGAGCTTTAGATCTTCTCATAGCTTGAATGTGAAATTATATAAAAAATATTCATATGGTCTAAACAAATTGTTCACTATATGAAAGATATAAATTTTCTTAATATGCAAAATAATTAAAAAATGAAGTTATAAAAAAACATGTAATTTAAAAATGGTCGTGTAATGAATAAAATAAGCAATTCTTTTGCATACTGAAAGTTTAAAATGCTAGCCACTGTAATAGAAAATAATATGTAAATGTTTTGATATTAACCCTTTGCATTCCGTTGTGGCTACTATGGCGATAAAGGAGTTAGTAGCTTACTTAACAATCATACCCCAGCGGCGACAACGGAGTGCAAAGAGTTAATTTATACTGATCATTACTGAAAAATGTAAATGATACAATGTCTTTTAGTCTGATTTGAAAACATTAAATTCTTATTCTTTTAATGCAATGTATTTATAGAATTATTTTCTAAACAAGATATCATTAATTTATACAATTCCAGGTATGTTTTATTATCATATTGCATTGTTTAGAAAATTCAGCTGCACATCTGAAAAATTAAATCTGATATTATATATAAATCTATATATAAGATTTATCTTACCTTCTGCAGCAACATAATGCAACTGTTGTTATAGACTCTGTATAATAATCAACACCAATAATAATCCAAGTTTCTGTAAAAATCGGTTGTTGACATTGAAAATTCACACAAATACTAACTGGACCATTCATTAGCAAATTACATGAAACATTAAAATCAAGTTTCTGGTAATTCTTTATTGTAAGTGGTTCATATTGAACATTTATGCTTATAGGTGATACAGAAATATTAAGTGTATGTTTATACCTAAAATTCAATATCAAATAGTTTGAACTTAAAATTCTGGAAGATAATGAACAGTTATTAGAAATAATGTGAATGTGACAAAATAAGAAATTACCTTTCAGTATAGACTTTTCTCAAAGCTAATTCCCATAAAGAAATAACTTTATTTTCATGTACATTATGAACTTTTAAGAGCTGACGTGGTAATTCAATTATGGGATCAGTATCTTTTTCATGCAATGCATTTATTTTTATCTTTAATTTTATATTTGTATATAATGTAGTGTTATCACGATATTTTGTAAAACATCTATAGTTGTATATTTGTACGCAGTTATAGATCCAATAATAAATACAAACAAATTTATTTTAATGGAATTTAATGTATCTTATATATTTATATTCATGTTGCAAAATGTACATACCCATGGTTCAAAATATTTCTTTGAGTTTGAACATATGAATGTAGAACTTGAGATGTTAACTGGTAAAGGAGTGGATATGACAAATAATTTAAATGTACATTTGCATCAAATCTAATACAAGGAGATGATACAAATCCATTTAATGGTAAGTACCTTAGCCTATATAAAAATTATTCTGCATAAAATAAAAGTATTTAAAATGTTAAAAAAATTTATTAATAATAAACCAATTTGGTTCAATGTCTAGTGATTATTTAATGTAACAACCTGTTAGAACGTACAGAAATTATTGACAATTGTGGAGACAAAGTCAGTCTATTTGGAAGTTCTTTTAAATAATTATTATCCGCATTTAACTCCTTTAATTTAGGTAAAGAACCAATCCATTCTGGCAATGCAACAAATCTATTTCCACAAATAGACAAGATTTCTAAGTTAAGCATTTGATTCATTTCTACAAAAATTATATGAAAGATCAAATGAAATAAAATTGTAAACCTAAAAATTCTTGTAACTAAAGACTTACCGATCGGTAATTTATTTATCAAGTTTTGATTTAGGAATAAACATTTTAAGCTAACTAAATTTCTTATACAAGGAGATATTTGCTCTAACTTATTAGCACTCAAATCAAGGACTGTTAATTGATTCATTTGACAAAGTTCTAAAGGTATTTCTTTGATAAAATTTTCATATACATATAAATTAGTAACATTAACAAGTTCTACAATCCATGGAGGTAAAGTAGTAAGTTTATTCCATTTCAAATATATTTCTTGAATGTGACTCCCATAAATCCTTATCTCTTCAGGAAATTCCACAAGACCTCTACAATTCCAGTGTAATATTACCTTATCTTTTATTTCTTTCACCATTTCTGTAGAATCTGAGTCCATTTTTAAATAAATTTAATCAAAATTGTTTTCATATATAAAACTGAGGGAGTAAATTCTGAATTTCTGAGGCAGGCAGTTAACCTTCAAAGTATGCTCAAAATAACTTTAGCCTGCTTGAAAGATTTATATTAGTAACCTATTATATAGCAATATTATTTTATATTGTAGTTTGTAACTGTCTTGAATTCATAATTCATGTATTTACAACATACAAGTTTTAAAAAATAATGAAATATTACAGTCATTGTCATAAGAAATAAACATAATCTCTTAAAAACATTTTAAATTAAAAGTATTTTATAATAATTAACGATACTACAGTTAATACTTTTAATACAAATTTTAGAATATAATAGATTCATTTATTAAAACACATTATTAACGATTTAATTCATTAATAAATATATTGACAAAAGCAGGTTTTATTTTATACTGAAAATTTTTACTTACTACTTTTTCCATAATGCTGTGAGAGATAGTAGATAAATAACAATATGTGTTGTTGTTGCATATTTTATTTCATTCTATTTTATCAAATATGTTGTTAAAAGAATTTATCTTTAACATATTATATAAAATTTTATGAATGATATAAGTTATGTTAAATAGAAACATTGGACATGAAAAACTTTTGCAGTTATTTTGTGTATGGAAAAATGTTGTATTTATACATTATTATGCGTGAATTTTATCAATAACTTGCACTTTATGATAATCAATACATATATACTAAACATTATACGCTATTACTGTATATACGTAGCTGACAAATTGTACCCTTTCATGCATCTATTATAGTACTAAAGTGTTATATTTTATAGAGGGCATAAATAAATACTTCGATTTAAATATCATGTATTAACTTTTTTATTACTAAAATTTAAAATTTATCACAATAAATGATAAATAGTTATTTATCAAGTGTTAAATAGATGCTTTGTTCATTAGATCCATTATTTTATAACGAATAGTTTTTAATTTATATTTACATTTAATGGCATATTGTCTTTTTTATTTATAAAATTAAATTAATCAAATTGGTTAAAAATTAAATAATGGATTAGAACATACAAATTTGATTGTATGAAGAACATAAATATATTTAAATTATATATCTACATCACATCTTAATTCTGTTCGGTTCTACCAGGAGACGCTTGTAGCAATCGAAGTCATTTACCACTCTACTCAAAATCTAACCTAATTTAAACGTAACTAAACGTTTTATAAATAATTGTATAATCTTAAACATATTTTCCTAAAAGTTCACTTGTTACACGTTATAAAAACAAAGTGTAGTTATCAGCATCTATAACTAAATAACATTTTCTTTGGTACAAGTAGAGTATTGGACAATAAAAAATTATGTTGTACTATTCGTTCTGGAACATTGTACAGAAGAATCAACAATAAATTAATACGATAAAAAACGGATATCTTTTATCATAGATTTGTTATTTACAATACTCGACAATGTATAAACGTAAATTTGATGAGTTGGAAGATAATAATATTAATAAACCACCATTAAAAAATTCATTAGACTCAGATGAAGAAGATGATGAAGTTAATGATGACAATTATAATATAATGAGTGATGATGAATTTGAAGGTATGTAAAAATTATATCACAATTTGTTTACCATAATGTTAAATATTAATATTTAATCATTAGGTGCTGAGGATGGACCAAGTGCACCAGAAACGAATGTGGGGTTTACAGCATTTAATATGAAAGAAGAATTAGAAGAAGGACATTTTGATAAGCAGGGCCATTATCTTTGGAATAAAGAAAAAGAAATTAGAGATAATTGGTTAGATAACATTGATTGGATGCAGGTTTGTAAAGTTAATTTATTATATGATTTTAATGTAATGATATGTGACTAAAATTAATTTATTAAATTTGTACAATTATATTATGAACTGAGTCTTTGAAGTTCTATAGTTTAAAATAAAATGCAAATTTGTTTTGGTGTTTATAATTTTTGTTGCTCTTGGACTTTTGCATATTGAAATATCAGAATATGTTTTCATACAGCAGACAAATAGAATTATCTGTAAACCTGCCTTGTTTACTCAGTGATGCAAAACATTACTAAGGCATAATCTTGATAGATCAAACCGAGTTCTACAGCAAGTGTAAAGAAGAAAAATGAAAGCGGTAAAACACATGGACTAGCAGATAGCGATAGTGAAGATGAAGATCCAGATATTATGTTCAATCCAATTCCGATGTATAAACAAATATTGGAATACTTACAACCTGGAGAAACTGTTTCTAAGGCTTTATGCAGGCTTGGTAGTATTTTCGATTCATTTTTAAATCATTAAATTCTATTAAGAAGAATATGTTTCTTATTAGAACTATTTGCAGGTAAAGGAAAAAAGAGTTTGACTACTGCAGAGAGATGGAAGAGGAAACAGGAAAAAAAACCAATAGAAGATGATCAAAATTCTGTTAGTATAACAAAATTAACAGAATTGGCAAATGAAGTGCTAACTCGTACTGGAAATATGGATATATATCAAGAAAGTTATGAGCAAATAAAAAAAAAGGTAACTATGTTTAATAAAAGACAAAGAAAACACTGATGTAAAATGCTAATTGTATTAAAAATTCCTAACATATTTACTATGATATAATTTTTATAGGTTGAACAAGGGGAAAAGCATGCTCATCCTTCAAAGCAGGAAGCAGAATTAGATATGTATGCTGATGACTTTGATATAAAAGAAAAAGCAAAATTGGGTGGAAATGAAAGTAATCATATTTTCTAAGAAATTATAGATTCTTTCTATATAATTTTTTGATATTACAAATAATGTTTATTTTGTTTCTTAGGTAATGTTAAAGAAATGGATAATTCTGAAGATAAAGAGGAAGAAATATCATGGGAATTAAAGTGGTCACAAGATGAAAATGCAAAAATTCATGGTCCACATACAAGTGAACAAATGCATGCATGGGCAAAAGAAGGATATTTTAAGAGTGGAGCTTGGGTACGAAGAACGGGTCAACATAATCAGTTTTATAATGCTGCAAGAGTAGATTTTGAACTTTACCTGTGATGTTTTGTTTTGCTATAATCATTTGATAAGAGAACTAGTAATTGTAATTTTTTTTATGATAAATTACTAAACTAGTGCTTTGATTTTAACGCAATCGGAAATAATGTTTAATGTAATGAAGTATAGACTAATTATGTATCGTTATGTACATTATTGTTGTAAACTTGGGTAATCTAATATCCTGACATTTTGAAATTATAATATAATGAATATCAAAACTAAAAGTTATCTCTATCTGTATTTAAAGAAGAGTATTGTCAGGAATAATACTGACTGTTAACTCATTTTATGTAACTAAAATGTATAAAATAACAATTGTCCATTCTTGATACATATCGCGTCAATAAACTTATTCAAGAAATACTTTTATTTTTTTTCCATGTATGTATTATTTTATCCTAAAATTTAAACTTTAAAGATATTTTACATACATATCGTTTAACCCCTGCAGGTACAATATCGTGTGAGACTCATGGTAAGGAAATCGGGCCAAACATGCCAAACATCGAAACTTAAATCGTAAGTCAAGGGGTTAAGGATGTGTTTTGAAAGTATTTGCTGCTGTTTTATTACGGACCATTCGGTATGGTACTTAAATCAAGAAAAAATTGAAATTACAGGAACTTCCTGTGCATGCTCAATAATGGTAGGAGAATACGGGTGGCAGAATTTATGGTTCGCGCAACGCAGTATTTTTAAATACGATTTTATCCCTAAAGTAAATCTATTTGTACCACGCATAAAAACCTTGCGACCATCGTTATTTACCCAACAGAGCGTGATACGGCATCTTTTACATTCGTACTTTTAAATTTTTGAGAAAATAAATTCTGAAAAGTCTGTAATTTCTTTCTTGTTGTTTATTTTAGGTATTCAATATAAAGTTAAAAATAAGCGAATTTTCAATAAAACATAAAATTATTGTATTGTATTCAAAGCTAAGCACATAAAAACATTTTGACACATAAAACGCAAGATATAGGATAGCTACACGTGATATTCTATGTACATATACAACAAAACAACGCAACATAAAAAGGATGTAACAGGCACTATGCTATGTATTAGACAAATAGCACACGTGTTACTGAATATACAATATAACTTTATTAGATATCTTGAACATTTTTATTAGCAATGTATGAAATTTCTATATGATTACTTAAAATATTTCGTGTATGTAAGTAAATCGTACATACATATTTACCCGTGAGTATGCATGTATATACGTACTACTATACTGGTAGTAGTATGTATATATTTTTTAATTTTTATATATATATAAACGAAACGAAAGTTCGTTCTAGTAATGTTAGCTTCGTTACAAAAATTTATGGAACTCCTCTGATCGTTAATCCAAAATTGAAAAATCCTGCACATGATCACGATACGTTTGTCGAAAATACCAGAATGCACATGATGTAACGTAGTACGTAATATTATTTTAAACGTCGTGAAATATTAACGTCATATTAGATTTAGTTTATACTCGACATCTGCCGTTTTCCGCTGACGAGGAATATTTCAAAGAGACTTTATCAAATTCAAAAATCTATCGCGCAAAGAAGGAATAATTCGCAATATTTTTGCGGAAATGACGAATTTCATACTCAACATTTCTACGGAAAATTTTGCGAATCAACAAAATACAGAAATCATCAATTTCGCATCGTTATTTTCAACCTTTTTCTCTATACGTATTTAATAAACAAAATTTAAAATATTGGAAAGTAAGAAGAAAAGAGAATGACGGAAACAAAAAGGGTGAAGCTAGTGGCTGTACATACAAAACGGCTACGAACACACGAACCTATTATACTAATATTTACAGGAAAAATTCACATAGATACAGGAGGGTACATTCACGACGAAACAAGTTACACTGACTTTTTCTTTGACTTTCGCAGTACAATTAGGATGCAAATGGTCAGGAAACAGATCAGACGGGAGTCGAAGAAAAGGTTAAGAACGACACAAACAGTAGACACATTCGTAAGCCGGTTTCATAAACGCACGCAAAATACGCAAAGTGTAGTAACGAAGTATACGAATTGTTTCGTTTCTTCATTAGACGTATGAAGAAAAACAAACGTTCGCATCGATATCGTCTTAATCCTAACCTTAATTAGTCTACGGATTACTATAGCTCCATTAAACGTCAGATACATGAGTATGCGGCTGAATTAGCAAGCATCCTGATGTTTGAGAAGGAATCGCTCGAATACCATAGAAATTTCACGATCGTATAAATAGGAAATTGTTATAATTACGATAAATTGCCTTTCATTTGTTACTCGAGGATTAATGTAGTAAATCGGTGTTAATTTGCTCCGGTTCACGAGTTATCTCGTACTTTATGAATTGACAGCAGATTACGATATAGCTATCTCGAATTCACACTTATTCCCTGGGGAATCGTGGAAATTTAATTGAACGTGATATTATAATTTATACGATGTCGATCTGCCTTTTTGATACTGGAGGTATCAACAAACGAAAACGACATTCAATTTTATCTATAATTTCAATATCTTTCTCGTTTCGTTTCATCTCATCTCATTTTTGATTTTTACAATTTATTTTGACACATTTAATTCTATAATACTTAATGTTTAAATAATACTTTCGAAAATGACGTACTTAACGAACTTTCTAGAAATTTTGCAATATTCACGACAGTTGATAACACACATTACACAGATTCAAACCAATTAACCGAAGACGTTGCTACCGATGCATGTTGGGACACGAAGCCCTAAGTACGTCTCATTAGCGACGTATCCGAGAAATTTTTCTCAAACACAGCAGGAAATCCCGTTCTCCGGCGACATCGTTCATTAGCCGCATTAGCATCGATGAAGACTCGAGTGAACGGGAGACCAGTATTCGAAATAATCGTGCAACCACGCTCGGTCATCATCTTCATCGCAATACACGAGACCTTATCGCGTCGATTTACGAAGCAGTCGGACTGCATTTAAAAAGGACCCCGAAATCGTTTAACAGGTGTATTTTCTCGCATCGTTGTTATGAAACCGGCGGAGATATTATCATAGGCAGACAGACAGACAGACAGACAGACAGACAGATAGATAGATAGACAAAGTGTGAGAGACAGATAGAGGAGTATCAAATGGCAAAAAACAACGAACACTGAAGACGGACGTTTACGCGCCTGAGGAACGTGATGTGCATTCGACGTTGCGCAGCTCTTGTCTCTATGTACATACAAAAATAGCCGTCGATGGGGCACGCCTCGAACGCATCGAAATCCCCGTGACACGAAACCGGAAAGGAAAAAAGGGGAGTGAATAAAAAAGAAAAGGGGAGATAGAAAGGGACACCGCGAAGAACGGGAAAGGAAGCGGACAGAGGGAAGCTGTTTTCGTTTTTCTCGCGCGATCCACCGGCTCTCTGGCTGCACAAGCAGCCTTCCTCTTTTTCATCTTCCTCTTCTTCGTTCCTCGGACGAGATCCATGTAGCTTGACTAACTACCATGACTAACGAGTCGGGCGAAGTGCCACCGTGGAATCTTGGCTAACCGACCGGGAAAGTGGGTCCAATGAAACGCTTCCAACTCTAATATTTTGGCCTGTCAGAGGGTGGTCCGGTGGCTCGCTTTTTCTTTCTGCCGTTCGTTCTTTTCATTTTCAGTTTCCCTTTCTTCCCTGCTTTTTTTTCTAATTGCTCTTTAATCTAGGTTTCTTTCGCTCGAAACTTCCCTCCTACTGAATTCCAGAGCCATTTTCTCTGCCCTGCTTCCCTTCTGTCCTCGAACGCTCGCTCAATCCGAATCGAATTAATCTGGAAGAAACAGAATGGTCGAAATGGAACGAACTTACGTATCACGTTCTGTGATCGGTTTAGATGTATGCATAAATTTGTATTTGTACCATTAAACGTGCGGGAGTATTATTTGCGTGCAGAGGTTTTCCGTATTTTACTTGTCTTATTCGGTATTCTGTAATATATAAAGTATATCTTTGATTATATAGTCAGATGTAAATATAGTCTCGAAAATCGATTTATTTCTACCGTGTAACCTATTTTGTGTAAGCACTACTATGTAAAACTTAATCATGGTTACTGATAAATGAAAATTCAAGTATTTCAAATTTAACCTAACATATGTGTAACATTAACGTCACAATCTTATTCTTGCGGCTTCGTTACGTCAACGTTATGCACACGCGAATACAAGTCAAATGCAAACATTTAAACCAACCAATCTGACGAGTTCATGCTATTCACAGCACTCGTATATAACATGAATCTCCGGATATCAGATGTCCATAATTTCCGCAGCCGAATTATAAAACTTCCGATAATTTCGCGTTTCACTCTATCGGTGTCGAACGGTGGAAAATGAAATGGGAATTGAAAAATCGTCTCAACCAAATACCCCATCTAGAGGTATATATCGTTACTACTAATTGTAAGTTTTCAGCCTGACCGTGACATCTAGTGATCGGTCGCGAACTTCGCTATTGAAACTTCGAAACTTCCACGTGATGGACGGTCGGACGGTAGTCCGTGAACGACAGTCGTGAGCTTCTGGGTCAGTGAAACCATAACACGGTTCGATGCCGCTGTTTTCATCCTTGATTCGAGATTCGGATACTTCGGGAGATAAAGAATTCTTCACGGCTATCCACCGACCGATCACCGAGGGGAATACTGAAGAAATACGGGAGAAAAGCGTCGAACGCGTTGTGAGTAATTTCACTGTATTTGGCTCGCGTTCTTACAGGTGGTGCGAATATTTTATTTCGGCTGTTTCGATTCTTTATCTAGCCTGCTGGCTATCGGGCTACCGAGCCCGATCGCCAGCGTAAATTAAGCGGTCTGGTATCAGGGGAATTGCTCAAATTCGAACGCCATGGGCTAGATTCAGTCGCAAATTCTATTTCAATCCTCTTCCCATGACGCATTTCGACCATTTGTACATTCTTGAAATCCCGGAGCCGGTCGGTTATATGAAACGTAAAACTTTGAGGGGAAACTTCAATGAAATATGATTATTATTTACCGTTAACGGGTCTTTTACTTTCGAATTTCATTCCGTAGTCCGCGTGTGCGTGGTGTTAAAGTTTTATGCGAGTTCATTTTACGTGGCGGTTATACCGTCAAGAATTTAACTCTCGATCGATATGCTGTGTATGGGTCTGATAAAAATCGTTCACGCTACCTACCAAAAGCTTTAAATTAAATTCAAGAAACTTCGAAGTAAGTCGAGAAAGTTAAATTACCGCGAAAAATGAAAAATACCTCGATCATACGTGACAGTTTTAGAATTTATAAATTCATCTTATGAACACAAATATAACCTAACAGCTATGTTACATACTATACTATACCTTTGTATCAATACTTGAATTATTTTGAAATTATTGAAATACTGTAAAACCGATGATTGGTACAAAAAAGTGATAGCAAGCAACAAACCTGTCACGAATCTCTTCAAGATCATTTCCAATGAAGTCAAACGATGTCGTATCTTCAAATCACAAATATCCTAACCTTAAAAAAGCAATCGATTCGTTTCATCGTTCTGCGTAATTCGATATATCGAATATATTTAATCTCTGAAATTAGACAGGCAGCTGGTAAAAAAGAAATCGTCCAGATCGATCGAGAATAATATTTTGAAAGCATAATACTCGTTCTGATCTCGTTCGACGAATCGGTGGTTATTATTCCGACGCAAACGTCATAGAATTACTATTCCCGAAATTCTACAGCGATCCAGGTTTTTGAGCGAGCGGACGCGGGCGAAGGTTTACCGTGGAGAATTGAATATTTAACTTTCGAACTTCCCCTCGAGGAGCCATCGCGCTGGGAGACTTTAATCAGCAGGAGACGCGTTGCGTTTCGAGGACGCGCTCCACTGCAAAACGCACACTGCCGAGTTATCCGGGCAGTCGTACCAACGGATTCGCGTAATGACACCATATGACACATGAAATCGTCACGATTGGCTACGTTCCTGTTTATACATTCTAACGTTTAAACGAATCAATTAATTTTAGATAACTGGGTGATAAACTGTAGTAAAATAGTAAACTTTAATAGAAGAATTTATATGTTACGAAAGCTTGAAAATTCATGACAAAATCCTTTAGATCGAAAATTTTTGATTTTCGTTATTATTCAGGTTATGAATTTTTCGTATCGTTTAAAGTTATTGTTTTCGTACTTTGTCCATCTAGAAATGGACCACCTTAGGAGAAGGAGGTTAAACAGCGCAAAATGGAGAATTAATCAGAATATACTATCACGAGTGTAGTTGTTTCACGAGAAATCATCGAATATTCAGTTACTCATGATCGGAAACGTACACATGGATACGTGAATTCGAAGGTTCGACGCTTTTCCGGTGATGCTTCGTGATGGATACGTAACGCATGTTCTTGTTGATGCATCAAGTATATTTTTTCTCGTATTTAAAACGTAACATCTTTCCAAACTTAACATCATAAATTAATAAATAAATATATATATATTATTTATGTATATATATATATATCATCATCATCATCATCATCATCATCATCATCATCATCATCATATATATAATACGCCTTAAGTTTGTATAAACGTGAAATCTCGTCTCTAAATATACCTTGGTGTATTCGTAGTGTGTTCCTAATGGTAAAGGTCGCGTCTATTATTGCTTCAATTTACAATCTGCTCCTGGAAACGGTCCTTTTCGCTCGACGTCAGCGGAGCCAAGCGGAAAGAGAAAAATGGACCGTCCAGTTACGAATTCTAACATAGTGTCTTTTGCTCCCTTCGGTGTGTACGTGTGTTATGCCCGTGTTTATGCGGTTAATACGTGTCTGTATAATCGTGTACGCCTTATGTAAAGTTATAAAGACAAAGATGAGGGAAAAAGTGAAACGTTGGGATAAAGGGACGCGTGGTTGACAACGCCGTGCTCCTTCGTTCTTCTCAACTCGTTTCTAACTTATGTAAATCCTTGTGCTTGAGGTAGCCGGCCGTTTCGCAAAAATCTTGTCAAGGTTCCCTCCGGCCTGGATCTCCGAACTTCTCCAGAATGCGAATCGGCAAAGAGAAACACGACGACTATAGAAGGACAGTTAAATGAATGGAGCGGAACGGATGGAAATGGGAATAGAGGGGCAAAGAAGAAAGGGACAGACAGGGCGAAGACGTGAGCGAGAGGGGAGGTAGTAATCTTGGGACGCCTAGTCTAGGAGGGTTTAAACGGACTAACGAGACGCTGCTTTGATTTGATTTGTCACTACGTTTAAATGCGAAATGAACGCCCGCCTCGGAACACGGCGCGTAGCATTTGCACTGAACCAACGGAATCCGACGCAATCCGTGAAAATAAATACGTTCCCGTAGCCATCTCCCACCCCGTACTACCCCGTGGCCCCGTGTAATACAACGGTGGCCACGTTTATGCGCCCGTACAATTTACATTCCGAGTCAGATTGCGTTCCCCCAGCGAAAATGCATTCTGCTGTTCTCCAGCGGCGCGACTATCTCTCGGAAGACATTTCATTTTCAACTCGTCCACCACGAGTGTGTCTAGCCGGCATCTGTCCCCGTTCTGCCAGGTGAACGGATCCCTGCTATCGTTTGGTGTACGCGTTGCTGAACGATTCGGACTGATCCACATTGCATCCCCATTGCATCCCCATTGCATCCCCATTGCAACGCGTTTGACTTCATCCCATGGCGAACGGGGTGCTCCAGCCAGACAGCCTTCCCTATGGACGACAGAATCGATACTTTCGGTGAAGGAAGGAAGGATTACCGTATCACGCTTGATCTCGGCCAATCAGTTAGAATAGATCCAGCCCTATTAAGGCCTCATCCACCTCCTACCCCATCTTCTCTGTTCTCTTTTAGTTCGCGACAACGATAGATTCAGCGCGCGAGACTGTCGTCGTTGGAATTTCTTTCGTGATCCCCGAACGTGACCGAGGCACGAGCCGAAGCTAGCACGCGTCACGGGGTAATCCGTTTTCCCTGTGAATCTTCTTTCCGGGATTCCATAAGTGTTCCTCGAACGTACGCAGCTAGACGGCTCGTTGCGCTCGGGTCACGACGGTTTCGGTGGGTCCGACGCCTGCTGCGTCGTACGACTTTCAGTAGTCTCCGGGGGGTTCGTAGAGCGAACCCCTGTGTTCACATCGCACAGCGTTAGACGCTCCCGTGACCTCAGACGAACACGACATGAGGTTTCTGCGGAAGCGGAGGTTCGTAATCGTAATCGTACTCGTAGTCATAACCGTAGTCCAACCGGTGAACGTTCGATCTGGGTGCCGCTGGGCTCTGCATGCGATAAAGCGACAGCACTTCCGGTGGCTCGTCGCGGAGATCGGTCACGTCAGCCACGGCGTACACACCCTCTTCCGCCTGGCCGGCGTACGTCGGCTCTGTGCAGTTGTCTCGGCGATTGCTGGGTCTGGTGTACCTAGGCGTCTCGTAGATGTTGGTGTCCTGCGACTGTGGGCTCTGTTGGCCTGCCTTCCCGCGTGGGGTGTTGTACGGGGTGTCCTCGTTCCGCGTCAGCAGCCGCCTGCTGTACGATTCCGCGTTCTTGCCCAGCTCGTCGTTGTTTCTGCCCACGTAGACGAGGAATTCCGGTCGATTCGGTGCCGCGTACGCCAGTCGTTTCTTCCTCTTTGAACGCGTCAGATGCGCTATCAGCGCCAGGATGGTCGCCGTCGCGGCTAGGCAACTGACTGCTGACAACGACAGATAGAGCGGGCTCAGTCGGCATCGTAAAGAACCCTCCGAGAGAGCGATTAGGGCTTTCCCGGCGAATTCCTCGTCGGTGCAGATGATATCGTGGGTATCCAGTTCGAGTCTCGACTCGTTTCGCCG